>NC_053405.1:11199759-11394759 GCF_016859285.1 Xiphias gladius
ACACAGTATCAGTGACCTATACCCTCGCTGTACACTCACGCTTCTTATCCAGCTCGAGTCAAGTGTGCTAAGCAAATAACTGGTGCTGAGGCTAAGGAACACACACTGTTTTCTCAGGCTCATCTGCTTCCATTATAGTTGCATAAGGAGGCCTTGAAGTCATTCCTCATGTTGAAAAAAAAACTTATGTTATCTGTCCATGGCATTTGGCCATTTCCCTCCTCCAGCTTATCTTCCCAACGAGATGCAATGCTCTGGGGTGCTGAGGTATCCGCGCCTCCACCCCAAAGGCCTTCACTCTGCACATACACTTCGGTGGTCATTATCTGTCCCAGTGTATTTAACGAATTGATTTAGATAATGTTAGAATTAAAACGTTGAAAACCACAAATTAACGCGTATAATTTAATGCTCTGTCATGGCCACGTGTTAGGCTAAGTGATAGGCCTACGTGCCCTCGAAAAAAAGACATGCATTTGGAAGAATGTTTGAAGATTTGCAAATAAAACCATTTTGATTTCTAATGCCACCTTTCAGACGCTTTGCTCATGTGCCACAATAATGTAATGTTTTTGAGTCAAACAAATGTTGATATATGTGATCGTTTGCCATTTAAGCGGCACGGGGGTGCCACCCTCTTTCCGCGGCATATATATATATATATATTTATTTCTCTGGATCCGCCCCTGTACGTCTCTTGGGCTGGAGGCTGGAGGCTGGAACGCAGTCTCGGACACGTCGTCTATCGCTCTCTGTGGTGGAAGGTATCTCATCCGACAGAGCCTCTTAAACGACTTTTTTTTTTTTCTTTCTTTCTGTCTCTTATCTTATTTCCTCCTTCTGCCGACACTGCCGGATAACGGTTTACGGCGGCGTCGGTGACAGTTGACCATTTTGAAAGTATTCCCTGCTGCATGTGCCGTACGCCGTACGGGATTTAATGCTCGGTGCTCTTCATTTACTGCGCGGTTTTTTTTTTTTTGAGGAGAGCCGTAGCAATCACCACCGAGAAACTTGCATCGGTGCGACGTTTCATCTACAGGGGACATCGTAACGGACGCTCGTCGAGCCTTCGATGCGCACTCCTCCAAAGTGCGCAGTTTCGCAGACCTTCGTTGTTCCGTGTTCTCAGCTGTCCCGATGAACTTGTGCCAAGCGTGTGAGCTGGAAATGCAGTGATCAAAACATCAAATGTATTCACTACTTAAAATGACTTGTCTTCCTTTATGATACAGACATTCACATGTTTTCTGTTGTTAATTTCAATTCTGCCCGCTATGCTGTCAGTGACCGCTATTTGCAGTTTTCCCGTCCTTATTTGGCCCCTCGCAGCTGCTCCTTTTCCCGTCACGCATCTCTGTTTGCAACATCGTCGGTTAATCTGGTCTAAACTTGTTTCGTCAAATCCCCGCGTTAGGAGCCATGGCCTTGACAATTACTTTCCTGTTTACCAATTCCTCCGCTCTACAAAAGAGAGGGCCGAACAAACTGTACCAAAAACAACAACGACGACGACGGCAACATTACAAAGTTACCTAAATGTACGTGCTTCGTGTAGAAGGCACTGAAGTGTCAAGAGCAATCATAAAATAAACGTTTAATCAAAAAAAACAAAAAAAAAAAACTGTCTGGTCGTGTGCTGCACTATATAAATGTACTGTAACTGGTAATTGCAAACAAAATTTGAGGGGAAAAAAGGCAATAAATGACTATGGTGAAATTACAGTGAAGATATGTGGGCGGATATTACCCTTATTGATGCATAATACTATATTTCAGTCTGCTGGTGTGGCACGGGCAGATCTGGGTAGTGCACAATAGGATGGTGTGGCACAGTTAAGATGGCAGCCTCATCCATTTTGCATTTGCTGGGTCTCTTTTCCCTCAAAGCTCAGCACTATAGCCCGACTAATGCCGGATTTTAGAGGCTGATACCGATATCAATATTTCAGAGTTTTAAAGAAAATGTTTTGATAGGGTGCCCTTCAACTCGTTCCTTAAAGAATTGTGACCAAGATATGAACTGAGCAGGGCAATACATACGGTTGAAAAGTGAATTTGTCTGTGCTCTCTAGTGGATAAACCTCTTCTAAAATACCTCAAACATAAATGTCGCGTGTCTCTGCAGCAGTTTCCCATTTCTTATTGGCCAACATATACACCAATTTGATATGTCTACAAAAAGCTAATATTGGCTGATATAATGCAATGCAATGGTCAACACCACAAATCCAACAGTGCATGTTCACCAAAGTTTATATGTGCAAAAGCTCAGTGTGGATTGACCTTGCCACAATGAGCTAATACACTTTGTCATGTTCTAAAACTCTTTGTAAACATACTTTTATTGGAAAGCATATCAGTATTTCAGTTTGAGTTTAGTTTTATTAATTTTTTAAAAATATTTTATTTATTTGGAATTTGCTTTTTATGTTTCAATGTCCTTCCGTTTGATGCCTTATGTGAAGCACTTTACGACTTGAGTTTTTAAAAGCACTTTATACAGATAATGATTATTTTATCATCATCACCATTATTATTATTATTATTAATATTAGTATTATTATGATTGCTGCATCAGTTGCACTGAAATGAACTGATTTCTAACCCTGATCTAGCCCACCATGTCAGGAGAAAAGTCTATATCTCTATGGTTTGCCTGATGTTTCTTATTTAGTCAGCTTTTGTGAGAATGCAACCTTTAACACTTGTGTGCTGACATATCACATATATGAGCGAATTCTTCTTTGTTCCTCCACAGAGCTGAAGAGAAAATGTCTGAGGTTGACAGCATTCAGTCTGCCCAGGAGCCTCCCACACAAGTGGACTCCACATTTTTGGTCTGTACATGTACAACAAAACAAAAAAGTACCAAAGTAAAACACAAAAGAAACCTTTTCTGGAGTTTCATATGAAATAGTAATTTAAGACGTTGCTCATAATCTCTTCATCCTACAATCTATGGTGGAGTGGATGATCAATTAAAAATTGGTGTTATTGTACATTCATACAGTATATTATTTTGTTCCAGCTGCTGGAGGAGAATATTTTCAGTTTTGTGAAGAATGAACTGAAGAAGCACCAGAAAGTTCTGAGTTCAGATTCACAAATCTTCGAAATGCAGAGGGAGGATGTGGAGGTGGATGTTGGCATCCAAGAGGCATTTCTGAAAATCTTGCAGCATTTTTTGAAGAACATGAAGCAGGAGAAGTTGGCCAACCGTCTGCAGAGCAGTAAGGATTTCTGTAAAGGGTGGGAGGGCTGGGGAGGTTGGGGGATACATACAGTATATAATATATGCTTTTCTTCAGGGGAATGAAATGATCGAGTTTACTTGATAGCCCCTTTCAGACAGGCACCTTAGAAAAACAGCTGAATCACTTTGTTTATGTAGTCACAATGTCAGTCTTAGTAGGACTTAGCAACATTTCTCTGAAACTTTCCACATGGCACAATCTGAACTGAATGCCATCAGATTAATACAAAGGCTTGTTTCTTGTTTGCCTAATTAAGAGCTCTTCATTTTTTTTTATGTGAGTAAAGCCATAAACAACATTAACGTGACCTAAAAATCTTTCTGATTAACGTCCCAATTTTAACAGAAAGATGAAGCCAACAATGTTTTGTGTTCAGTAAAGGGCTTTATATTCACTCACATCTTCCTCCATTTTTGACTCTTCATGTTTATGTTCCTCCAAAGTTCAGTTCACACATGGTGTGAATTTGTGTGTTAAAGTTCACCGAAATTGAGCTTGATGCAAAAGGTTAGTGCAGATTTTTCTCAGCCCCATGAATGAACCCACTCATTGCGACAATTCCATAGAAATGATGTTACTGGTGTGACAAAGCCTTTTAAATGAAATTATTATATTTAATTTTTTAATCCACTCATTGATTATATGTTGTGTGTTTATTCAGGAAGCCTTGCTGCACATTGCCAGCGTGAACTGAAATCTAATCTGAAAAAAAAGTTCAACTGTTTGTTTGAGGGGACTGCTAAAAGTGGAAACCCAACTCCTCTGAATCAGATCTACACAGAGCTCTACATCACAGAGGGAGTGGGTGGAGGGGTCAATGATGAACATGAGGTCAGACAGATTGAAAAAGCATCCAGGACACCAATCAAAACAGAAACGACAATCAGATGTGAAGACATCTTTAAACCTTCACCTGGGAGAGATCAACCAGTCAGAACAGTGATGATGAACGGAGTGGCTGGCATTGGCAAAACAGTCTTAACACAAAAATACACTCTGGACTGGGCTGAAGACAAAGCCAATCAAGACATACAGTTCACATTCCCATTCACTTTCAGAGAGCTGAATGTGCTGAAAAACAAAGAGTACAGTTTGGTGAAACTACTTCATGACCACTTCAATGAAACCAAGGAGGCAGGAATCTGCAAGTTTGAAGAGTTCAAGGTTTTGTTCATCTTTGATGGTCTGGATGAGTGTCGACTTCCCCTCAACTTCCAAAACAATGAGATCTTGACTGATGCTGAAGAATTAACCTCGGTGGATGTGCTGCTGACAAACCTCATCAGCGGGAAACTGCTCCCCTCTGCTCACCTCTGGATAACCACACGACCTGCAGCAGCCAATCAGATCCCGTCTGAGATGATTGACATGGTGACAGAGGTGAGAGGCTTCACTGACCCACAGAAGGAGGAGTATTTCAGAAAAAGATTCAGAGATGAGGAGCAGGCCGGCAGAATTATCTCCCATATCAAGACATCACGAAGCCTCCACATCATGTGCCACATCCCAGTATTCTGCTGGATCACTGCAACAGTTCTGGAGGATGCCTTGAAAACTAAAAAGGTGGATATGCTGCCTCAGACCCTGACTGAGATGTACGTCCACCTCCTGGTGGTTCAGTCCAAACTGAAGAACATCAAGTATGATGGAGGAGCTGAGACAGATTTACACTGGAATCCGGGGACCAAAAACATTATTCTGTCTCTTGGAAAACTTGCTTTTGAGCAGTTGCAAAAAGGCAACGTGACCTTCTATGAATCAGACCTGACAGAGTGTGGCATCGATGTCAGAGCGGCCTCCGTGTTCTCAGGAGTGTTCACACAGATCTTTAAAGAGGTGAACGGGCCATGCCAGGAAAAGGTCTTTTGCTTTATTCATTTGAGTGTTCAGGAGTTTCTGGCTGCTCTTTACGTCCATCTGATGTTCATCAACTCTGGAGTCAATCTTCTGACAGAGGAACAACTGATCTTCCAGAAGTCAACAGAAGAAAAATCAACAATTGAAGCAAAATTTGCAGTGGCTCACTTCTACCAGAGTGCAGTGGACAAGGCCTTACAGAGCTCAAATGGACACCTGGACTTGTTCCTTCGCCTCCTCCTGGGCCTTTCACTAGAAACAAATCAGATTCTCCTAAGAGGCTTGCAGACACAGACAGGAAGTATCTCACAGATCAAGCAGGAAACAGTCAGATACATCAAGAAGAAGATAGAGGAGAGTCCCTCAACAGAGGGGAGCATCAATCTGTTCCACTGTCTGAATGAGCTGAATGACCAATCTCTATTGGAGGAGATTCAGGGGTTCCTCAGTTCAGGAAGAATCTCCAGTGGGAATCTCTCTCCTGCTCAGTGGTCAGCTCTGGTGTTCATCTTACTGACATCAGAAAAAGAGCTGGATGTGTTTGACCTTTGCAAATACTCTGCTTCTGAAGGGGCTCTTCTGAGGCTGCTGCCACTGGTCAAAGCCTCCAAGAAAGCTCTGTAAGTACATTTGGATTTATTCATCATAGATCACATAAATACAACAGGAGAGAAAAAAGAAACTGGACAGGCAAAATTTTCTGAATGGAACTGGTTGAAATTTAATTTTTTTTTGCCTGTGAGATATTGTATTATATTAAATTTAAAGCACTTGGAATATCAGCTGAAGTTGAGTGAAAGAGTTTGAACTGTAGGTAGAAGTGTTAGCATTTGAAGGTGTTTTTTTAAAGTGTAAGAAAAACAAGCAGCTGAAATCAGAAGTTCAAAAAGTTGTGTTTAAAATTTGAATCTGTATGTATGAATAAGTACACAGGTTTCAAAAGTGTGGTATTTGAACATTGGGTCTGTTGACTTCAATGAATTAATTATCAATTAAACATTTGACATTTTATTAACTATGAAATATTTATTTGAATCTAAACTCAACTCTCCTAATAATGCTGAAAATTTTAAAGTTTGAATGGCATTCCTATCTTGAAAAATTTGGAAGAATATGGAATATTAATAACGATATAAATATGAATGTGAAAGCATGCTTTGCTGAATGTATCTACAAATGTTATTTGTCTTGTTCGTGGTTATGTCTTCAGGCTGAGTGGCTGTAACCTCTCAGAGAGAAGCTGTGAAGCTTTGTCCTCAGTTCTCAGCTCACAGTCTTCTAGTCTGAGAGTCCTGGACCTGAGCAACAACAACCTGCAGGATTCAGGAGTGACGCTTCTCTCTGCTGGACTGAAGAGTCCTCATTGTACACTGGAAACTCTCAGGTGAGATCATGTTACAATGGCTCTCCAAATGTTTTGAGATATTTTTCTAAATAATGCTGCTTCATTAACACTGAATCTCAGATGTTTTTTGAGAACGTCAGTTTATTCCATACTCAGTTACAACAGTTATATATCGAGCTCCGTTAGAAAGGAAAACAGCAAGAATTTTAGCCAGTGCAAGGGGGAGATTATGCAGTGTCAGAAAGTATTCAGGCCCTTTCACTTTTTGAAAACTATATTGTGTTGTAGATTTAATTATAAATGGATAAAATGCTATTTTTGCACATCAAACTAAACTAAACTAAATATGTTTTTAGAAAACTTTGCAAATTCTTAAAAAAATCAGAAACTCTTATTTACACAGGTATTCAGACCCTTTGATGTGGCACTGTTGTCACTGTGGTCAAGTGCATCCTCCTTGTTTAATTGTCCTTGAGATGTGTCTTGAACTTGAGTGGAGTCCACCTGTGGCAAACTGAATTTACTGGAAATAGTTTAGAAAGCCACACATCTGGTTATATAAGCTCTCAATATTCAAACTGCAGGACAAAATCCAAGTCAAGGAACTCTCTGTAGACCTCTGCGATAAAATTTAGGTATAGATCAGGGCAAGGGTATAAAGCCATTTCTAAACCTCTGAGTGTTCCCAGGAGCACAGTGGCCTCAATAATTGTGAAACGGAAGAAGTTTGGAAACACCAGGACTCTTCTTAGAGTTGGCCGTCTGGCCAAACTGAGTAACTGAAGAAGAAGGACCTTGGTCAGGGGGTTGACCAAGAAGGACAGACGAGCATTTCAGCAGCATTTCGACTGAAGCGACTGTATGTCACCAAATTTAGCACCTTGTAACTGCTTAACATCTAGATGTAGATCTGATATTTCAGTTTCACCGAGCAAATTTAAAGACTTAATTTTTTTTCTTTTGTTTGAATACTGGCGTATTCTCCTTGTGAGCTATACAATGAGACAACATTTTTTCTTTCTGTCTTTGAGCCTTGACTTCTTGTTCATTGTTGTCTCTTCAGGCTGAGAGTGTGTAACCTCTCAGAGAGAAGCTGTGAAGCTCTGTCCTCAGTTCTCAGCTCACAGTCTTCTAGTCTGAGAGTCCTGGACCTGAGCAACAACGACCTGAAGGATTCAGGAGTGAGGCATCTCTCTGATGGACTGAAGAGTACTCATTGTAAAGTGGAAATGCTTGGGTCAGGATTCCAAGTTGTCAAAATTACAGTATTGTTGTAATGTGGTGACTTTCACAGACCTAGCACTAACCTCAGTTTATCTGACAGGTGTGTTGTTTTATGTGTCTACAGGCTGTCAGGTTGCATGATCACAGAGAAAGGCTGTGCCTCTATAGCCTCAGCTCTGAGTTCCAACCCCTCCCATCTGAGAGAGCTCGACCTGAGCTACAATCATCCAGGAGAGACAGAAGAGATGCTGCTGTCTGCTGGACTGGAGGATCCACACTGGAGACTGAACACTCTTAGGTATGGAGAGGTTAACTGGAGGCACAGACATTGTCTGATATAGGATTTGTGAGAGAGTTGGGAAATATGTCCTTTATCACTCTGTCAGCCTGTGGCCCCGACCAAACGGACCAGAAAGAAGTGGCATTTATCATTGTATGAGACTGACAATACTTATTGTAATTTGGGTAATGTAAATTAGTTATTTTAGCCAATAAATTCATTCATTAAAGCTTGCTCAGATCAGTCCCGATACCAATTCTCGGGAAATTTGCCTCGGAACAATTGTAGAATACATGTTTCCATCGTTAAAGATAATGTGATGGTCTAACCCACATCCCACTTTCAGGTTGGAGCCTCGCGGAGTCCGATGGTTGACACCAGGTCTGAGGAAGTGTAAGTGTGTTTTTAGTTTCATCCATTCATTTAACTGTTTATGGAAACCCCAACTTAAAACCATAACCCATCCAAAATCTGAGAATAAAGGAATAACTGATGCCATGTGTTACCATTAAAATGTTTAAGAACTTAATAATCGAGCAGTCGATAAATGAACAAATGATAAACGAATAACTGCAGCTGTATTGAGTCTCTTGTGTCTCTCCATCAGATTTCTGTGAACTTACTCTGGATCCAAACACGGCAAACAGAAACCTCATACTGTCTGACAACAACAGAAAGGTGACATGGGTCTTAAATGACCAGTCATACTCTGATCACCCAGAGAGATTTGACTACTGCTGTCAGCTGTTGTGTACGAATGGTCTGACTGGCCGCTGTTACTGGGAGGTTGAGTGGGAGGGAGAGGATCTTATATCAGTGAGTTACAGTGGTATCAGAAGGAAAGGAGGCGTAGCCGACAGCAGGTTTGGAGGAAATGATCAGTCCTGGAGTCTGTGCTGCTCTGCTGGTGGTTACTCTGTCTGGCACAACAACATAGAAATTGTCCTGCCCTTCTCTTCCTCCTCTGACTCTAACAGAGTATCGGTGTATGTGGACTATCCTGCTGGCACTTTGTCCTTCTACAAGGTCTCCTCTGACAAGCTGATCCACCTCTACACCTTCCACTGCACATTCACTGAACCACTCTACCCTGGGTTTGGGTTCTTGTTTGGTTTTAGAGTCTATCCAGGTTTCTCAGTGTCTCTGTGTTCAATGTAGAAGCTCCAAGACGTTCAGACCAACATCAGCCCTGCATGAATTATGCAGCCCTCTCATTCATTTGAATGGGGCCAGTCTGGCATAGCAGCAGGGGTGCCAACACAAAAAAACTGAACCAAGTTAAACTTTTGCTGCAACACAACCCAACGTTATCTGGTAAAACATTGTGGTGACCAATCAAATACTTCTAAGGGCATATTCCTGGTGAATTATTTTGAAACTTGAACAGCATATTTCTACCTTTTACCTCACAGTCGTTGAGGTACAAGATAAAATAATTCTTGCTGTGATAACTCTCTAGAGTTGTAAAATCCTGTCTCTTAGAAATATAAAGTGTTATGCAGTGTTTTGGCATTTGATAAGTCTTTAAACGCATTAACCTGTTTATTCAACTGGACTTCCTGAACTGTGTTGTCTCACTGGTACCTTAAAGAACACACTGCCACCAATGCAACCCCCAGCGTTGTGTTAATGCAGGGCTGTTTTTGGTCTGAATGCCTGCTAAGAGTCTACACCCATGATAGCGGCTCTGCGAAGCTGTACATATACACGGCAATGTTTTCATATCTCTGCTGATATTTAGGAGAGCTCGAGGGTGTCCTAACCCTGAGAGTTTTGTCACCTTTATTACTCCCTACTTACATAAAGCTTTTAAATCACCATATATTTACTTTTCGTATTGTAAAACACTTATATTATTTTAAAACAGCATCATAGTGTCTACCAGGAGAAGTCTTCCTTGCTGAAAGTATTAAGCTTCATAAATCACTCTCAAGTCCTAATCTGATGTATTAGTGTATATCCTGAAAGGTTAACTTTCATTATGATTTCTAGGAATGATTCTGAAGTGTGTATCTATCTGCCAATTTTTTTCTATTTTTGTGGAAAGTGGCCTTAACAACCCCTGTCTACAACTCGATATCCCTGCTCTGTTCATCCAATAAATCAAATCTGCTTAATTAATCTTGTGATCAGTTGAATGTTGCTCTTGAAGGTTACTCTTACACTTTGTTTTAATTAGGAGTAAGTCAGTGAAATATGCCTTATTCTTCACAGTCAAGTCATTTTCAATGCCCCTACTGTTATCATTCCTTGTATCATTACCTAAGATCATGTCAAATTTTTGTTTTGCTAATGCCTTAAATTAAACAGCTGTTTTTTGACTCTTTTTCTATTTATTTTTTTTCTAAATCAGTGATAATCTTGGTCAACTACACACAGCTACTGCACTTGGCAGGGGTCTTGTAGATAAATGTGATGGGAGCCTTGTAAGAGATGTTCTTGCTTTTAATTGGCATTATGATGAAGTATGTGGAGGTTGTATTTCAGCCATGTCCCATCAGAGTCCCACCTGTGTCTCCTGATGAGGACTGAGGCAGGACTGAAGTCTGGCTGGATTTGACTTTTTTCCACAGGTCCTTTTTAGTTTCCACAAAAAAATCTTTGGATATATGGTTGTTAATACAATGTTTGGTCCAAGTCTTTAACAGAGGTGGAGGAGCAGTACCGGATTTTCTGGATTCTGACTGGATACTCAGTAGCCATGCTGAAGTGATGTACACTACCATCCCACAATGCAATGCTGAAAGGAGATGGAGGTGCATCTCACAGCTGCAAGAAAACACAACGTACTCAATGTCAGATCATGGTAAAACATCTCCAGAAAGAAAACAAAAACGAAACCTAAAAAATAAGAATAGAACACTATAGAATATGAAAAAATAAATGTAAGAAATAAATATGAAAAACACTTTGCTTTTATACACTCAGTTGGCAGTTTATTAGGTACACCTATCTAAAACTTGTATGTTATAATGTTCAGTGTTGAAACTGTTTGAGAGAGGTGTTGATTCAACTTCATGGTCATTTTAGAGAATGTAGTCTGTGGTGCTGTCGAACTGTGTTGAGTTGTATGGACAGGTGGTAGACTAAATAGCAGAAACACCTCTCTGTATAACGCAATTCAATTCAACACCACCACAAACTGCAGCCTCCAAAATGACCATGAAGTTAAATCAATGCCTCTTTGAAACAACTCAAACAAAAACAGAACATTATAATCTTCATGAATGGAGGATTTATTGCAGGATTGTTGGATTAGAGTGTATTAGTTTTAGCTAGGAGTACCTAACAAACAGTTACTGTACAGAAATATCAATTGGCATTGTAATTCAGTGCCATAACCAGGACTCCCAATGTCTCAGGGACTCCATACTCCCAGAGTGCCTTATACAAGTTACCATGAGGGACACGGTCGTGAGCATAGACTTATGTATGTCTTTATATACAGTCTATGGTAATAAGCCTTCTACAAGTCTACAAAGTACAAAATGAGGGAAATCAAAAAGTGGAGTTGGAGCACACAGACCTGGTTGAAAAGGTGAGCTTGAAAAAAATAAATGATATAGGAATAACAAAATAAGTAATAAATAGGCCTAATAAAAAGAACAGGGCAATACAACTGCTGCACCCTTTGGAGAAAATAATGGTTATTTATGCCTTTCTACCGATTGAAATGATTTTCTCAATACAATATATTTTGGGAAAAATTAAAATTGTTAAAGAAAAATAACAACTCATTAGAAACCGACACACACACAAAAAAAAATTCTCCATCATCAAAGTAGTTTTAGTCTGCCACCTTATCTTACAGTAAACACGTTGGCCCAAAGCTTGGAGGAGACTGCAAACGACGGCAAGCGATCGTGTGTCCGGACCGATTGTGGCCAGGCCCCAGTGGCCGTCGAGCGACATTGCACTTTAAGGCACTTCCTGTGCCAGGCTTGACTTTTCGGGCGAGAGCGTCCGAGTCCATTCGCAGCTGCGGTCTACGGTCAGGACTGTGGTCTAGACTGCAGAGGGCCCTGGTCCTGGGTGCGTTTCGAAAGGTTTTTCTTCAGCTGAAGGTATTGTAGCTGACTTTTGACAGTCTTTTACGCTCGGTAAATTACTTTCTTTTTTTTTTTTTTTCCCTCAGAGCACTACCCCCACCAATGCCGTGCCCTGCCGAATGCGGGCGGAGGTGATGATGAACCGTTACGTCTCACGGCCGCGGCGCGCAGCCGTCGAAGAACGAGTTCAGCGTGCGTCAAATAAAACTGAACAAGACCCGTTGTTATCGTAGAGTTACGGTGTAATCTGACCACAGAGGATCTTAAGTGAGAGCCGCAGAACAGACGAAGTCTAAAACTGATAACCGATGTGCAGCAGGCTGACGCTTCATCAGCGTAAGTATCTTATTTTACCATGTGCGCAACTTTGCAGACTCTCCTCAAGGGGAAAAAGCCACCGTGCAGAGCGTTGTGAAGTCCAGACCTGTAGTCAGTACTGGTTTCTACGGATTCTCTTGAGTTTTTCACACAACCAGCACACAGACGTGGGTCGCAGGACTTTTGAAATAAGTGCGGTTTGCACCTGATCGTCCTCGGCTAATAAATTAGAGCTGAAACAAGCATTGTGTTATTGTTATTCGGGTTAACTGTTAGTATTGATCCGCTTGTTTTTTCCCCCCAAGAAAATAGTGAAAAATGCTCATAACCAGTTCCCCCGATCTCAAGGTGACGCTGTGAAATTATGTCTTTTGAAACAGAGAAAAGCAGGAAATCCTCACATCTGAGAAGCTTTATCCAGCAGGATAAATGACTTAAAAAGCTGTCGATTATCAGATTTTCTTTGGACTGACTAATCTGCTATTTGTTTCAACTCTTCTCACAATATTCTTAATGAAGAAAACTCTGTTTTCTATTCTTTTAGCTCATTATAAGTGTGTTTTATGTAGAGGTACATGACACACAAGGCTGGTTACCAGAGACAGTGGCAGACCAATATTGCAGACTGATCTTTAATGCAGAATCTTTGGCCCCAGGAGAAAAAATAACACCAGGAGCAATTTTTGACATGATTTAAAGGTGCTGTGTGTTTTGAGCTTTGCTGTGGTTCCGTCATGAAACTCCTGAACTGTTTCGCCCAAATCATCAACCTGAGAGAGGACAGAGCCAAAGAATCTCAGGGGGAATTTTGAAAATGGCTCTCAGCAGATAGTTGGTTCAAACAGAGGAACACGCTACCCCGAGCAGTAACAGGAAGCGTCACGCTGCGACACACCAACGGGTGCGGAACCTCACACAGAGCGTGACAACGAAATGCTGTGGGTGAGTTGTCTTTTGCAGTGGTCTATTTTTGGTTGGTAACTTGAAAAATTAATCTGAACAGTGAGGCTACCATAAACCAGTTTTTTTCTGACTACATATAGCCTAAACTAAAGGTATAATAGACCTACATTTTATACCTTTCAAATTCAGGCTATATTGCACAGAAGCACAGTAGCAGCCTACCCACCTACGTTCTATGTAAGCAAGAATGGAAATGGTTGACTGCTACTGGGACCTTATAATGGCAGTATCATGACAGTAATACTAAATGGTATTGTTACCACGGTAGCCTACTGGACATTGTATAGGCCTAATAATGTAAATTACAGTGGTGATACTGATATTACCTTGATACTCAACTGTTTGTTAGCTATCCATTGTTTTGATGTGATATGGCAGCGGAGGCCAAGGCTACTCAGATCTTTTACTTAAGTAAAAGTAGTAATACCACATTGTAGAACTACTCTGTTACAAATAAAAGTCCTGCATCGAAAATGTTACTTAACTAAGAGTAAAAAAAGTGTCAAAAACCAAAAATTTCCTTAAAGTACCAGAAGTACTCAATATGCAGAATGGCCCTTTTCAGATTGGATTATAAGTATTGATGCATGCATGTGTTCATTACTTTAATGTTGCAGCTAGTAAAAGTGGAGCTAATTTTAATTTATTTATACATATATTACTCTGCATACTGCTGAGTAGGTTGTGAATTTTTCCCTGGGGACCGATAAAACCAGATTTATAATTTATTTATTGAGTACATTTTGTATTGTTGATCGGAATCTGCAAAGTAACTAGTCACTAGAGCTGTATAAATGTAGTGGAGTAAAAAGTACATGTATATGTTTTCTTGGAAATGTAGTGGAGTAGAGGTATAAAGTAGCAGAAAACAGAAATACTAAAGTAAAGTACAAGTACGTCGAATTTTTGCTTAAGTAAAGTAGTAGTGGATCTGGTAGTGGAGGGTCAGCTCAATTTATAAACTAAGTGACTTTGCTCTAGTTCAGTGCAGTGATCATTGGGTTTGCCCACATTTTTTCACCCGCCATAGCAATGGTGAATAGGTCTTAACAGAGCCACACATTTACATGTATGCAGCCAGTAATTATTCATTTTTAATTGAACACAAACGGTTTTACATTTTAATCAGTTATTTTTTAATTCAACAGAACAAATAATTGTGGACAGAGAGAGGGTTGCTGCCCTTCGACTGCTGCGCCGTAAGATGCAAATGAGAAAACAAAGGGGTTTGGGTGCACCCCATCAATCAACCGAGACAAGAACTGGGTGTCAAGATCTGTAATCATTTCCTGTTTTATTTTGAAGTTGGTTCTGTGTTGATTACTGTCTCCACCTTAATGTCTTGCACCTGTGTCTTGTTTTCTGTGTATTTAAACCCCGCCTCAGTTCTCATGCTTGGCCAGATTGTCTTGGTTACTATCGTGTTCAAGCTCTCTCTCATTTAGTCCTGATTGATTCACTGTGTATGATCTGTTTTTTCTGTATTTTTGTGACCCTCGATTCTGCCTGTTCCTGATCTGCCTTGTTGCCTGGTTTAACTGACTCCTGGTATTTTGACCTCTGACCTCTGATTTTGGACATTGTACTTCGGCCTGACTCTCTCTCTCTCTCTCTCGCACTTGGGTCCACACACACCTGCCCTTACACTGGGGGCATGCCACAGGAGCTCCGGGCAGATACTGAGAGGCATCGCAAGTACTTTAGAATGAGTGAAGTTGAGATGGGCCGAGTTCTCTCCATAATTGGACCCAACATCACAAAGATGGACACAAATGACAGAAGTCCCATCGAAGCAAAACAAAAGCTTGCGGTCAAGTGTGGAATATTTAGATGGTTAGAGGCAACTGTGTATCCTTCTGCGTGCCCTGACTCGTTGTGGTGGAATTCACTCAATCCTCCTGCTGCTCCTGTTTTTCCTCTTCCTCTGGGTCCTTCTCTGTCACCATATTGCCTGTAGTGCTAGAAGTAAAACATTCGTAAATGTACTATGTAATTACTCCTAAAAATTAAAAGTAAAATAATGATTTTTGTTACTGGCTTCATAATGGGGATTAAGTAAAGAGTGAAAATGGCTTTTCTCAGAGGACTAACCATCTGTTTGTCATATGTGGCAACAGAAAGGACATTAGGAAGACATACTTCCAGTCACAGTGGTTTAAAGCTGATTTCTACACCACTTCACATACGAGTCTCTCAATCTGCCACTGTAAATGTGAAGTAAGTATATTATCAAACACGTTTATAATGGGAAACACATTTGCATACTCGTACCCCCACCCCTCACTCTGACAGCTTATATTACAACTATAAGAAGAGCTTTTCTATTGTCCTGGTTGTTGTCCACATTCGGGATTATGGTAGGTCCAGTGATGGGGAGTCTTTGCTGGATCAGTGCTGGGCAGAGGTCTGGAGGCTGGAAGACTCAATGTACCTGAAGATGTCATCATACCTGGGGTTGAACATCTACGTAAGATGCCCTTCCATGCTGAGTTCGATCTGAAAACCCATCTGATGAGGCCCTATCCAGGACGCAACGTCCTTCAGGAGAGTCACATTTTTAGCTACAGAATTCCTTGAAATGTCGTGGGAAATGTCTCCGGCATCCAAGCATCCAGGTGGCGGATCTTCCAGAGAAGGATCTACCCCTCCCGAAAAAAAATGGATGCCATTGTGCTGTCAGCCTGCATTTGCACAACTTTCTCCTCAAACACACACAGAATCGGAGATGGTCTGATGAGCGGGACGGGAAACAACTGGAAGACGTGGAGAGGATGGGGGGGCAACAGAGGTGGGCAGGAAGCAGCATGCGGTGAGGGACAAGCTGTGCCAATATTTCAACTCGCCTGAGGGAGTGTACCATGGCAGGACCTTATGGTGTAGTTGAGATAGATATGAAGTAGGGGTGCAACTAACGATTATTTTCATTATTGATTAATCTGACAAGTACTTTCTCGATTAATTGATTAATTATTTGGTCTTTTGAAAGTAAAAAAAATAAATAGTGAAAAGCACCCATTATACTTTCCCAGAACCGAAGGTGCTATCCTAATATTCCAAGTTTTAACTGATTACCGATTCAAAACCCAGCGACATTCAGTTTTCTGTCATATATGACAAAGAAAAAATGCAAATCCTCACATTTATGTAACTGAAATCCGAAAATGTCAGGCATTTTTGCTTAAAAAATAATTGAAACAATTAATCGTTTAGATTAATTTCAGTCGATCAACGAATCGATTAATCTACTAATTGTTTCAGCACTATTGTGAAGATTGAGAACTTTGTGCTGTCCTGGAGTCAGTAAACAGTCTGGTAATTTAGTTGACTGCTTTAAGTATGCTGGAAATGTTGCTGTATTTTTTATTTTTTTTTCAATTAAATCGTTTATTACAACCCATCTGGTTGAAGTGTTTTCTATAAACATGGTGTGGCTAGGCATAGATTATGTGACTGAAAGAAGTTTTGCCATGTTTACTTTTTCACACTAGAATTGATCATACCACTGTAATAAAATATTTACCATAAAAATGTTTTCCACGACGTGCAGACGTAAACTTAAAATTATGTGTAGACACCCACTACTTAAATTTGACTTCTCACCTGAAGATTCAATCTCCAGAACTATGGCTCGCCAGGCAATGTCGTTTTTGCCATTGTCTTTGTAATAATGTGATTATGGTTATATTTCTTGATCTCAACAAGTAGTCTCTCGTCATCCATTGTACACACATGAGAGACAGCAAGAAGTGAGGAGAGGGTGAGTGAGTCAAGCTGCTATGGAAGCCAGGATAAAAAAAAAAAAATTTAGTATCGCACAAACTCCAACAGAAAACTTTGTTGAAATGCATTTAAGCATATATTGCAGGGAGCTACCAGCTGTATATCATTAATTTATAGATATAACTATCGCTACATAATAAAACTCTATAACCTCGTTATAGTTCACTGTATATCACTGCAACAAAGTGCATTATTTGGGCATTTCATTGTAACTTGGAAACTGATTATGCTTGTCATCATAGAAATAGATCACAAGATTGTGATATTTACTGCAACTTCAATTAAATTTTATTCAATTCAAATTTATTTATATAATGGCAAATCATAACAGAGGTCAGGGCACTTTTGATGTAGAGCAGGTCTAGACCATACTCTTTATAACTTCTGCAATATCTGCTGCCTTACCTTTGAAACAGCTCTGCTCGCTAACCGGAGCTGATCCAGTCTGCAAATGCGTTCCTCTGTGCCTGTCCGTGGCGGTAGCCTTCAGTGTTGACAGACAATAATGAAAAATGCTCAGCATAAGTTCGCAAAATGTAAAATCAAGTATAAAAAAGAGAAAAGCAGCAAATCATCACATCTGAGAGTCTTTGACCAGAAAATGTTTGCCAAATTTGCTCGATAAATTACTTATACAGTAAGTCGCTTATCAGAAGAAGATTAATTATCTTTCAATTGAGTAGTCTGTTATTTGTTTCAGCTTTTCTCATAAAATTGTCTGACTTCTTAATGTAGAAAACTTCATATTCTGCTTGGCTAAGCTGCTGGGAATTAACAAACGTGAACTGAATTGTGTATTTAGGCTTTTGGTGAACTTCCTGTGGTAGGTCATTTCTCTGTATGTTTCTCATTTGACTGAGAAAAATGACCAGAAATAAAGTGCAAGCTCTCTTAGCATGTTGTTTGTGTGTATGAAGGTGTCAGCTCTGCCATGAATCAGTGTGAGGAGACAGAGGAAGGAGTCCTACCCCATAAAACCATTCAGTGTGGGGAAGCAGACAGCCTTACCGAACCTCAGAGGTAAGATGAGGATTTCTTAACTCTCCACGTCAGAGCTCAGCACTCCGATCACACCATCATTATCATTATTCGCTGTTAAAAATCTCTTTCTGTTATGTTGAAGGCCACAGCAGGAGCAGCATGGAGAAGATGCTTCTGAACCAGGACCCAGCTGTGTGTCCTTGAAGAGTGACTTTTCGAAGGAGGATGTTATTAACTTCCCTAAGTAAGTTGTAATATGCATCAAAACATGAACATACATTAACATATTTTCTCTACTATGTGAGTTTTAATAGATTACAGTCATTAGTGTTGTTTCTCTGTCAAGACCCAACAGCAGAGACCAAACTCTGCAATTGGATGATGTGACATGGCTAATATGATCGCTTCATGAGTCTTGCACTCTGGTTATCTGTTCCCTCAAAAGTCAGCCATTTGCTTTGAAATTTTTCAATGGTGCAAATTTGCTTGTCCAAGTGTAACAAAGTCGAACGACGTGCAAATTGTCTGTAGATAAGTCCCAGTTTCTGCCTCTCATGTATTAGCATTACATTCGAGTAACCATGGTAAGAATTAATTTATCTAAAAAATGAACAAAGACTCTCAAAGTCTCCTCAAAGACTCTTGTAACCATCTTGATGGAAAAATATTCAGTCAGTTGGCTAGTCAGTGGACATGTGTCACAGTGGTACCATGGTTTTGGATTATCAACTGAAGATTTTTCCATGCCTTTTTCCAGTTATTGAACTTTAATCTCAGTTGGCCCAAAATCGGAGGATCCTTTAGGCAGGTAGTGTTCAGTCAGTTTTTGTGAGCATGTGAACTTTAACCGTTGTGTGTTGACATACATAAAAGAGCAAATGAATCTTTGTTTCTCCACAGATTTCTAGAGAAGATGTCTGAGGTTGACAGCATTCCGTCTGCCCAGGAGCCTCCCAAACAACTGGAATCAGTATTTTCGGTCTGTACATGTACGACAGTTCAATAAAACAAAAAAAACATTACATGACTAAACCTGTGTCTGGAGTTACATTTAAACTGATAATTTAACAATGTGCTCCATACACATTTTTGGTGGAGTGGATGATATGTTAAAAAAAATCTGACAAATGTATTCCAGGGTTTTGGTGTTGTTGTGTAATACAGTATATTATTTTGTTCCAGCTGCTTGAGGAGAAAATTGTCACTTATGTCAAGAATGAACTGAAGTGGCACCAGAAGGTTCTGAGTTCAGATCCACAAAGCTCAGAGACGCAGAGGGAGGAAGCAGATGGTGGCAGCAGAGAGGCATTTCTGAAGATCTTGTTGCACTTCCTGAAGAGTATGAAGGAGGAGGAGCTGGCTAACTGTCTGCAGAGCAGTAAGGATTTTTGTAACGTTTTAACATGGTTGAAAAGTAACATGACCTTTCCAGATATCTTGATTAATTAGCTTCTGTCTATTTCTCTGTAATGTGCGGTTTACTCCCCCTGGCACTTTTTTGTTAGGAATATATATCATTTCATTCAATAAAGAGGGAAGTATGAAGAGAGTGAAAAAAGGCTCCCGTGCAATTTCGATAAACTGTCTGTTAGCAAGCTCAGTAACATAGCTACTAATGTTACAGTAAGTTCACACAGTATTCAGAAGACATGTTTGTACTATTGACTCCTGTCTCGTACCTGTGTGCAAACCCCTCCTCTTATGTGAAGCTGTATATACTCCCAAAGAGAAGGTTAAATAAACGTAGATGGTGCAACACAGTTAACAAGCTGTGTTAGCTTCCTCGATTTTGGACTCTCCATGTCTCTGTTCCGCCAAAGTTCAGCACTGTCAAAATGGTTTGCAAATGGTGTGAATTTGTGTTAAAGTTCACTAAAATTGAGCTTGATGCAAAAGGTTAGTGCAGATTTTTCTCGGCCCCATTAATGAATCCACTTGTTGCAACAATTCCACATAGTTACCCGTGTGACCAAGCCTTAAGGAAAATGAAAGTATGATATTTACTTTTTAATTCACTCATTGATTATTTGTTGTGTGTCTATTCAGGAGGTCTTGCTGCACATTGCCAGCGTGAACTGAAATCTAATCTGAAAAAAAAGTTCAACTGTTTGTTTGAGGGGACTGCTAAAAGTGGAAACCCAACTCCTCTGAATCAGATCTACACAGAGCTCTACATCACAGAGGGAGTGGGTGGAGGGGTCAATGATGAACATGAGGTCAGACAGATTGAAAAAGCATCCAGGACACCAATCAAAACAGAAACGACAATCAGATGTGAAGACATATTTAAACCCTCACCTGGGAGAGATCAACCAGTCAGAACAGTGATGATGAAGGGAGTGGCTGGCATTGGCAAAACAGTCTTAACACAGAAATACACTCTGGACTGGGCTGAAGACAAAGCCAATCAAGACATACAGTTCACATTCCCATTCACTTTCAGAGAGCTGAATGTGCTGAAAAACAAAGAATACAGTTTGGTGAAACTACTTCATGACCACTTCAATGAAACCAAGGAGGCAGGAATCTGCAAGTTTGAAGAGTTCAAGGTTTTGTTCATCTTTGATGGTCTGGATGAGTGTCGACTTCCCCTCAACTTCCAAAACAATGAGATCTTGACTGATGCTGAAGAATTAACCTCGGTGGATGTGCTGCTGACAAACCTCATCAGCGGGAAACTGCTCCCCTCTGCTCACCTCTGGATAACCACACGACCTGCAGCAGCCAATCAGATCCCGTCTGAGATGATTGACATGGTGACAGAGGTGAGAGGCTTCACTGACCCACAGAAGGAGGAGTATTTCAGAAAAAGATTCAGAGATGAGGAGCAGGCCGGCAGAATTATCTCCCATATCAAGACATCACGAAGCCTCCACATCATGTGCCACATCCCAGTATTCTGCTGGATCACTGCAACAGTTCTGGAGGATGCCTTGAAAACTAAAAAGGTGGATATGCTGCCTCAGACCCTGACTGAGATGTACATCCATCTCCTGGTGGTTCAGTCCAAACTGAAGAACATCAAGTATGATGGAGGAGCTGAGACAGATTCACACTGGAATCCGGAGACCAAAAACATGACCCTGTCTCTTGGAAAACTTGCTTTTGAGCAGTTGCAAAAAGGCAACGTGACCTTCTATGAATCAGACCTGACAGAGTGTGGCATCGATGTCAGAGCGGCCTCCGTGTTCTCAGGGGTGTTCACACAGATCTTTAAAGAGGTGAACGGGTTTGGCCAGGAAAAGAGCTTTTGCTTTGTTCATTTGAGTGTTCAGGAGTTTCTGGCTGCTCTTTACGTCCATCTGATGTTCATCAACTCTGGAGTCAATCTTCTGTCAGAGGAACAACTGATCTTCCAGAAGTCAACAGAAGAAAAATCAACAATTGAAGCAAAATTTGCAGTGGCACACTTCTACCAGAGTGCAGTGGACAAGGCCTTACAGAACTCAAATGGACACCTGGACTTGTTCCTCCGCTTCCTCCTGGGCCTTTCACTAGAAACAAATCAGATTCTCCTAAGAGGCTTGCAGACACAGACAGGAAGTATCTCACAGATCAAGCAGGAAACAGTCAGATACATCAAGAGGAAGATAGAGGCGAGTGCCTCAACAGAGAGGAGCATCAATCTGTTCCACTGTCTGAAGGAGCTAAATGACCAATCTCTATTGGAGGAGATCCAGGGGTTCCTCAGTTCAGGAAGAATCTCCAGTGGGAATCTCTCTCCTGCTCAGTGGTCAGCTCTGGTCTTCATCTTACTGACATCAGAAAAAGAGCTGGATGTGTTTGACCTTTGCAAATACTCTGCTTCTGAAGGGGCTCTTCTGAGGCTGCTGCCACTGGTCAAAGCCTCCAAGAAAGCTCTGTAAGTACATTTGGATTTATTCATCATAGATCACATAAATACAATAGAAGAGAAAAAAGAAACTGGACAGGCAAAATTTTCTGAATGAAACTGGTTGAAATTTAATTTTTTTTTGCCTGTGAGATATTGTATTATATTAAATTTAAAGCACTTGGAATATCAGCTGAAGTTGAGTGAAAGAGTTTGAACTGTAGGTAGAAGTGTTAGCATTTGAAGGTGTTTTTTTAAAGTGTAAGAAAAACAAGCAGCTGAAATCAGAAGTTCAAAAAGTTGTGTTTAAAATTTGAATCTGTATGTATGAATAAGTACACAGGTTTCAAAAGTGTGGTATTTGAACATTGGGTCTGTTGACTTCAATGAATTAATTATCAATTAAACATTTGACATTTTAATAAACTATGAAATATTTCTTTGAATCTAAACTCAACTCTCCTAATAATGCTGAAAATTTTAAAGTTTGAATGGCATTCCTATCTTGAAAAATTTGGAAGAATATGGAATATTTATAACGATATAAATATGAATGTGAAAGCATGCCTTGCTGAATGTATCTACAAATGTTATTTGTCTTGTTCGTGGTTATGTCTTCAGGCTGAGTGGCTGTAACCTCTCAGAGAGAAGCTGTGAAGCTTTGTCCTCAGTTCTCAGCTCACAGTCTTCTAGTCTGAGAGTCCTGGACCTGAGCAACAACAACCTGCAGGATTCAGGAGTGACGCTTCTCTCTGCTGGACTGAAGAGTCCTCATTGTACACTGGAAACTCTCAGGTGAGATCATGTTACAATGGCTCTCCAAATGTTTTGAGATATTTTTCTAAATAATGCTGCTTCATGCAGTATTAACACTCAGTTACAACAGTTATATATCGAGCTCCGTTAGAAAGGAAAACAGCAAGAATTTTAGCCAGTGCAAGGGGGAGATTATGCAGTGTCAGAAAGTATTCAGGCCCTTTCACTTTTTGAAACTTATATTGTGTTGTAGATTTAATTTTAAATGGATAAAATGCTATTTTTGCACATCAATCTAAACTCAATAACTCATAATGACAATGTGAAAATATGTTTTTAGAAAACTTTGCAAATTCTTAAAAAAATCAGAAACTCTTATTTATGCAAGTATTCAGACCCTTTGCTGTGGCACTGTTGTCACTGTGGTCAAGTGCATCCTCCTTGTTTAATTGTCCTTGAGATGTGTCTAGAACTTGAGTGGAGTCCACCTGTGGCAAATTGAATTTACTGGAAATAGTTTAGAAAGGCACACATCTGGTTATATAAGCTCTCAATATTCAAACTGCAGGACAAAATCCGAGTCAAGGAACTCTCTGTAGACCTCTGCGATAAAATTTAGGTATAGATCAGGGCAAGCGTATAAAGCCATTTCTAAAGCTCTGAGTGTTCCCAGGAGCACAGTGACCTCAATAATTGTGAAACGGAAGAAGTTTGGAAACACCAGGACTCTTCTTAGAGTTGGCCGTCTGGCCAAACTGAGTAACTGAAGAAGAAGGACCTTGGTCAGGGGGTTGACCAAGAAGGACAGACGACCATTTCAGCAGCACTCCAGAGTTGCCACTTTGAGTAAAAGGCATATGAAAGAAACAAAAATTTTAAATCTACAACACAATGAAGTGTTAAAAATTGAAAGGGTTTGAATACTTTCTGAAGCGACTGTATGTCACCAAATTTAGCACCTTGTAACTGCTTAACATCTAGATGTAGATCTGATATTTCAGTTTCACCGAGCAAATTTAAAGACTTTGAATACTGGCGTATTCTCCTTGTGAGCTATACAATGAGACAACATTTTTTCTTTCTGTCTTTGAGCCTTGACTTCTTGTTCATTGTTGTCTCTTCAGGCTGAGAGTGTGTAACCTCTCAGAGAGAAGCTGTGAAGCTCTGTCCTCAGTTCTCAGCTCACAGTCTTCTAGTCTGAGAGTCCTGGACCTGAGCAACAACGACCTGAAGGATTCAGGAGTGAGGCATCTCTCTGATGGACTGAAGAGTACTCATTGTAAAGTGGAAATGCTTGGGTCAGGATTCCAAGTTGTCAAAATTACAGTATTGTTGTAATGTGGTGACTTTCACAGACCTAGCACTAACCTCAGTTTATCTGACAGGTGTGTTGTTTTATGTGTCTACAGGCTGTCAGGTTGCATGATCACAGAGAAAGGCTGTGCCTCTATAGCCTCAGCTCTGAGTTCCAACCCCTCCCATCTGAGAGAGCTCGACCTGAGCTACAATCATCCAGGAGAGACAGAAGAGATGCTGCTGTCTGCTGGACTGGAGGATCCACACTGGAGACTGAACACTCTTAGGTATGGAGAGGTTAGCTGGAGGCACAGACACTGTCTGATATAGGATTTGTGAGAGAGTTGGGAAATATGTCCTTTATCTGTCAGCCTGTGGCCCTGACCAAACAGACCAGAAAGAAGTGGCATTTAAAAAAGACTGATGGCCGGACAATAGGCCTGAGAATAGGTTTGGGCAGTCACCTGTATTTAGAGATCCCCTGGTTACCATTGTATGAGACTGACAATATTTACTGTAATTTGGGCAATGTAAATTAGTTATTTTAGCCAATAAATAATTTTGTTATTTTAGCCAATAAATTCATTCATTAAAACTTGCTCAGATCAGTCCTGACACCATTCCTCGGGAAATTTGCCTCGGAACAATTGTAGAATACATGTTTCCATCGTTAAAGATAATGTGATGGTCTAACCCACATCCCACTTTCAGGTTGGAGCCTCGCGGAGTCCGATGGTTGACACCAGGTCTGAGGAAGTGTAAGTGTGTTTTTAGTTTCATCCATTCATTTAACTGTTTATGGAAACCCCAACTTAAAACCATAACCTATCCAAAATCTGAGAATAAAGGAATAACTGATGCCATGTTTTCACCATTAAAATGTTTAAGAACTTAATAATCGAGCAGTCGATAAATGAACAAATGATAAACGAATAACTGCAGCTGTATTGAGTCTCTTGTGTCTCTCCATCAGATTTCTGTGAACTTACTCTGGACCCAAACACAGCAAACAGAAACCTCATACTGTCTGACAACAACAGAAAGGTGACATGGGTCTTAATTGACCAGTCATACTCTGATCACCCAGAGAGATTTGACTACTGCTGTCAGCTGTTGTGTACGAATGGTCTGACTGGCCGCTCTTACTGGGAGGTTGAGTGGGAGGGAGAGGATCTTATATCAGTGAGTTACAGTGGTATCAGAAGGAAAGGAGGCGTAGCCGACAGCAGGTTTGGAGGAAATGATCAGTCCTGGAGTCTGTGCTGCTCTGCTGGTGGTTACTCTGTCTGGCACAACAACATAGAAATTGTCCTGCCCTTCTCTTCCTCCTCTGACTCTAACAGAGTATCGGTGTATGTGGACTATCCTGCTGGCACTTTGTCCTTCTACAAGGTCTCCTGTGACAAGCTGATCCACCTCTACACCTTCCACTGCACATTCACTGAACCACTCTACCCTGGGTTTGGGTTCTTGTTTGGTTTTAGAGTCTATCCAGGTTTCTCAGTGTCTCTGTGTCCAATGTAGAAGCTCCAAGACGTTCACACTATCATCAGCCATGCATGGAAAAATGCAGCCCTCTCATTCATTTCAAAGGGTTCAGGATTAACTTTCATTGCAGCATGACATGATATGATCAAGTAAAACATTTTTTCTGACCAATCAAAAAAAAAAGTTCCTGATTAATTATTTTATAACTTGAACAGCATTTTTCTACCGTTTACCTCACAATTGTTGAGAAACAAGATAAAATAGTTCTCACTGCGACAACTTTTCAGAATGTAAAGTCTTGTCTCTGAAAATTATTAACTGGTGTGCAGTGTTTTGGCATCTGATAAGTCACCTCTCATGCTGATCCACCTCTACACCTTCCACTGCACATTCACTGAACCTCTCTACCCTGAGTTTGGATTCTTTTTTGGTTTTAGCGTCTATCCAGGTTTCTCAGTGTCTCTGTTTTCGATGTAGAAGCTCCTATGGTGTAGAGAAACATTCACACTTCTGTAAATAGATCCGTCTGTACAAATTCTTACACACATATAGACACACCATCCATCCATCCATCCATCCATTTTCTGACGCTTATATGAAGTCACGTCACGGTGGCAGCAGGTTTAGCAAGGCAGCCCAGACATCCCTCTCCTTAGCAATGTTCCAGCTCCTCCTGGGGCATCCTGAGGCGTTCCCAGGCCAGATGAGATAAATCATTTCTCCAGCATGTTCTGGGTCTACCCCGGGTACTCCTACCAGATGGATGTGTCCAGAATGGAAGGCACCCAGGAGGCGTCCTAATAGATTCCCATACCACTTCAACTGGCTCCTTTCAATGCAAAGGAGCAGCAGCTCTACTCCAAGCTCCCTGCAGATGTCAGAGCTCCTTATCGTATCTTTAAGGCTGAGTCCAGCCACCCCATGGAGGAAACTCATTTCAGTCGGTTGTATCTCATTTGGGGCAGAAACTCCATCCTAACCTGAAGGGAGCAATCCACCGTTTTCCAGCAGAGTACCGTGGCCTCAGACTTGGACATGCTGACCCTCATCCTAGCTGTTTCACACATGGCTACACACTGCCCAAGTGCATGCTGAAGGTCTCGATCCAATTAAGCTAACAGAACCATGTCATCTGCAAATAGCCGAGATCCAAACTGGACGTTCTCCTCCTCCCGGCTGTGCCATGAAATCCTGTCCATGAAGATCAGAAACAGGACTGGTGACGCGGGACAGCGCTAGCGGAGGCCAACACTCACCTAAAATCATGTTTAACGTCCTGCCGCGAATATGGACATAACTCTAACTTCGGTAATATAGGAACCAAATTGCTCGTAGCAACAGCCCGGAACCCTATATTCCTGCAGTTTCCCCCACAAGATCCCCAACGGACCCGGTCATAGGCCTTCTGCAAGTCCACAAAGCACATGTAGACTAGATGGGCAAACTCCCATGACCCCTCAAGTAGCCTTGCAAGGGTAAAGAGTTGATCCAGTGTTCCATGGCCAGGACGGAATTCGCATTGCTCCTCCTGAATCTGAGGTTCGACGATTGGTCGGAGCCACCATTCCAGACCCCTGGAATAAGCTTTGGCTGAGAGGCTGAGCAGTGTGATACCAAAATAATTTGAGCACATCCTCCCCCATTTTAAAAATGGGAACCACCACCCTGGTATGCCAGTCCACAGGTACTGTCTTTGCCGTCCCCTTTGCCCTCTCCTCCCCTGCTGAAAACAGCCTGGACCAAACCCTGCTTCCCCTTTATAAGACACCAGATGGTTTGCCAGAACTTCCTTTAAGCAAACCAAAAGTCCTGCTGGTACCTGTGTACTGATTGAGAAGACCCCTTGGCTTGGACAGCCAGGTCCATAAGGCCTCCTTCTTCAGCTTGACGGCTTCCCCCACCACCAGTGTCCACTAGCAGGTTCTTGGGTTGCTGGCACAACAGGCACTGACAACCTTCTGACCACAACCCCAAACAGCCGCGTCCACAATGAATGGAACATGGCCCACTCAGATTCCATGTCCCTTACCCCAGGATGCGTTCAAATGAGGTGGGAATTAAAGATCTCACGGACAGGGGGCTTTGCCAGTTTGTCATGAAAACTGCAGTAGTTTTTATAGTCCCAGGTTAACTTTCAGCACAATTGATTCAATGCTTGTCTATTTGCAAATATGTCCTCCACAAAATATCACTGGCTGTAACCTTACTACAGGTTGAAATATCTTTCATTCAGACTTTTGTTTTACTGATGAACGAGCATCATGTTTTGTTTCATATAAGAACAGGCTTTATAGGCTGTCGTGTTGACTTTGATATACTGGTAAAACTGCTCATGTATAAGCCTTTGAATGGACATTGTCATGTCCCTGTCTGTCTGAAAATAAATGTTTTAATACTTACTTATTATTGGCTATGTGTCTGTTATTTCTATAAAAGTATCCTGAATATAAATAATTCTGGTATTAAAAGTGCCAGAAATAAAACAATAAAAAGTTCATGAATAATATTAAAGTCTCAATCCAAAATTCTCCTTTATTGCATGCATGCAAGGGTAGCAGCATATAAGTACAAGTTTCAATGATTAAACTAGAAAATGCGCTCAGTAGAGCATAGAACTCCACCAAGGACATTATCAAACAACATACACCAAACTTCAGAGGAATAAAAAATCAAATTAATAGTTAATGATCCAGATCTGCCCCAAAATTTAACGGGTTCTTCCCTGGCCCATGCCCCGTCCTTCCACCAAGTTTGTTGCAAATCAGTTCTGTACTTTTTGCGTCATCCTGCTGAGAAACAAACCAACCAACAGAAGCGGGGGAAAACATAACCTCCTTGGCGGAGATTAAACGGATACATCCGTTTGATTAGAGTATATAAAATCAAGCATAAGATCTGTGATTAAATAGATTTCTTTGATTACATTGGTATTTGATAAGCATGATAAATAGTATAACAATTCTATTTATACTGTTAAGGCAAGAAATCAGTTAGTACCGTTCCCCTACAGATTACACCCAGTGGTACTCTTTCTAGCTTTGCAGTTTTGTTTTTTTCCTTTACCGAGGTTTTGAGATTATCAAATTCGAAATTCTGCCTCCACCCCAGTACAATGATCCTACAAAAAAATGTAGTTGTTCATTCTCAAAACATTCAAACAAAACAGAGTCTGTGAGGCAGCATTTAGGCACAGTGGTGAATGCTAAATGCTAACATCACTGCTAAAAATACATATAAATTAGAAGTGGCAGACTACTAATTTTCGAGTGTGCTGTTCACAAACGCTGCTCTCCCACAAATACAGTTGTAGGAGGTTGACTGAGGGTCAAATGGAGATGGAAATTGAGATGGTAGTCAAGTTTAATTGTTAGTGGGATTTTAAAGTCGCAGTTTGATTAAAAGCATATTTCCAAGGCAGTTAAGTATGTTGATTTCTTGTATATTAACGGCAAAAACTGTATAGTATAACAAGTGTATAGTACATACTGTATACAATTAGCATGGGGTACAGATTGGGTATTATTAGCAGGAAGTAACAAGTCATGCTGTCATTTCATCATGGATAATGACAGTGGCAAAGGAAATGTATCTAAAGCATTAGTCATGTCATTGCGAGGTCAGTATAGACAGTCAAAACTATTAATTAACAGACATTGGATAAGAAAACTGTCATTTTTATTGTTACGAATGAGGATACATTTACAATATAGTGCATATACGTTTACTTACAGCACGTGCCCTAAAACAAAAGAAAATTATATTTTTTTATTTGAGAGGCTGCACACAACCCACATAACAGCAGAGAAGTAAAATTTTGAGATATTTGAGCCATTTATCGTATCATATCATAAAGTGACAGAGATGGTTCTGGCTTGTCTGTTGGATCCAGCTGAATTCTGACGCCTGTGCAGGTAAAAGAAATAAAAAGATGTTTCAGCATAAGACACAGAGCACGATCCTTAAATGACTGACAGCTAACAAGCCACAGAAAAACATTTTCTTTCCTGTTAGCGAAGGCTGCCCATCATTTTCAACCCTGCTGTTATGTTTAATAAACGAACTGAAATGCTGAAGAAAACGTCTCATATTCTATACTGAAGCATAAGTGCAAATTGATGACACATGTCCAGCAGAGGGCAGGGGTGCTGGTATAGTTACAGCTTAAACCAAAAAAAGTAAAAACGTAACAATTTGTATGAGACAAAATAAATACAGCGATTCATAAATTCTTGTACAGCCAGAAGCGGATTTAGAATTTGAGGTGGTAAAAAAATGGAGCATAATTACAGTTAAAAAGGGCCAAAGGAACAGAGAAGTCCTATCAAAGACAAGTTTAGAGAGTCCATCTTGAAAATGTGGGAGTCTGGTCTCCGAAAATGTTGGTCATGATCCAAACAATCTGTGAGGATTGAAGACATTCAACCAGTTAGATGAGAAACAAGTTCACAGCACAATTCTAGGACTGTTTAAAGCAGAGTTGAAGCATAAGAGGCAGGATGACGGACGGAAAGTGGGAATGTAAAACACAAATATATGAATAACAAAATAACTAATGTGTACCGTACATCCCACGCTGGTAAGTATTCACATTCCTACTTGAAACCTGTGACTAAAAATATAAATCATTGTGTGTTTCTAAACTAATTTTGATTGGAAATATAAGCCTGTGGAACCCCTGTGGAAATTTTTTTTATTTTGAGTGAATGATGTCAAAAACATTTTAACAGCCTCGGAAAAAAATTAGCCTTAATTGTTGGCTAGTATATGGCCCTGAATCATAAGACCTGTCAATCAATTTGAGAGTGATGTTGCATTTTTTACATTTGGAGTATCTTTTTAACCCTGTCACGTACCTCACCACGGTCTAAGGCAGTTTCACGTGTTTCTGGTGAAAATGTGTCAACATAAATTATTTACATAGTCTTAAACGTGATTTTACATTTCTGTACTATTCTTTACTATCTACGACATCAGAAAGTCAACAGAGGGATTATTCTTTAAAGGATAAGGCTTATGTTACTCTTTCATACTATCAACAAATCCCACAAGAACTACTTTCTGACTTCCTTATCCAGTCTGTGGCACTCAAGCCCAACTCCACTGGTTCCTACTGAAGATTTAAATCTTGAAAAACAGGTTACAAATACACAGATTCATTTTTAAAAAGGCTAGACACTAGTTTTTTTAGCAAACGTTATTCAAGCAAGAGTAAATAGTTCATTTGCTGGGAACTATTTTCACCCATCAATAAACATTCGATGCTCTAGTGAGTGTAAATGGCACTAGGAGGGTGTATGTGAGATTGATTCAAAATAAACTACAGTGCCAATGAATGAACACGTCACCCAGTGTTACCATGTGGCTCGCTTATGTAGTTTTAGTAGTTTTTGAACAACAATGGAGCTCTACGGCACAGTGGAGTAAGACAATACTTGTCAGCCAGATCGGTTTATTATCTATTTATTGTGGATTATGGTCTTTCCATGGGACTTGCTGATAATACCAAAAATATAGAGTACTGCCAGCTTTTCTTTAAAGCTGCATTATATTTTGAAACTTTCAAAAACTAAAAGTCCATCCATAGAGGAATAAAAGCGAGAGAGCAGCACATTCATGATTACGTCCTGATACAACTATTTTAAAGTACATGACCAGTATTGACTAACGGTTTCATACTCACAGGATCATGCAGAACATGATGAAAATGTTCCACAGAGCGATGAAGATCCGAAAGTATCGCAGGCTGAGCAGGAACTCTCTGATGTTGTCACCTGGAAGATACACTAATGGTTTTTTTTTGGCTGTGCTTTTAGATATCTGTGAAACATTACATTTTCTTAATTTTGTCTCTGTCTCTCTAACATTCATACACACCTGTTTGTGCTCTGGACTCATCTCCAAATCCCTGGGCCTCCTTCCTTTTGCTGCAAAACATCCACAGTCAACCTATTGTTTGATTTGTTTATTTTATTGGTACTTTTTTTAGCAAGGTGGTATGACCTCATATAATTTACCTCACTCCAGCTGAAAAGTTAGCCAGCTCACTAACACTGGCACATTTAAGGAAATAAATTATAAATTAATTAATGAAATGAAATGAAATATTGATTTATAGCCCTGTTACATGTCAGGTTTAAAGCAACAATGGTTAACCCTCTGGAGTCATTGTTACATACTCTGAGCACATTTTATTCACAGTAACATAACTTGATTTTGTACATCATGTAGAGAGCAGCTGAGAGTGAAAACAGTTGAAAGTGCTGACGTAAGGCTTTCACACACCTCACGTCATGTCATCAACTTTTTAATGTAAAATTAAAAATATATCTATATATTTTCATTGATGTACAGGCATATATAAACTTTCAATGAAAAGGGCACAACAACAAGTTGGGATAAAATAACTTAACATGTAAACAGACTATATTATGATCTTATTTCTTACATTTTTCTGGTGAATTCGTGTGTTTAAATAGCGAAACAATATGTTTTCAAACCCTGAACTGTTCTATAATAATATTTTTGAGCGATTATCAAAAAAGATTTGTACATTTTTATGTTTTATGTTTGTCTTGTTACTTATAATTTACTTTCCAGGCAGCTTTATACTTTGTGTATAATGACAAAATGATAAGTGAGACTTTTATCTATGGATGCAGTACTCACAGTTTGAAATTCAGCACAGCCCCTGCATTCACCAGTAAGGTCCTGGAGAGCATAGAGAGACGAAGTGTTTGTTTACAAGACATATTATTTACCTGCAGAGCTAACATTAGCTGCTGAGCTAGCATTAGCACGGAGCTAGCTAGCTTGTTACACCGCCATCTATCAGACACCACCGTGTATAATAACACACACAGAAAACCTCTCCGTTAAGTTAAAAACAAAAAACAAAAACGTGTCCCTGTGTAAAAACGTGTCAGACATTGTACAAATTACCCGAATATCAGCAGATCTGCGATCATCTTGTTCTCATCACATCACAGAGACGCCTCGCTTCCGTCTTCGTGCACGCAATCAGGATGTGACCAATGGGGTTTCACCGCCCCGACGAGTCGTCCCGGAGGTTTTAATTCCCTACGTTTGACTTGTCAGGCAAGTCTCCGGCAAGTCTCCGCCTATCACGTCGTGATGTTTCGGCAGCAGTGGGTGGTAAAAGCTGTGGCTAGGGAGCATAGTAAGGGGGTCGGTACAATTACTAAGAAGTTCTACCTGGAGGACCAAAATTAGGGAAAAACATCATTTTTATAATCCGCAGGGGAAAAAATATCCTAATTTGCAGACCCTAGATTTGTCAACGAGCGCCATCTTCAGGCAAGAAACGTGACAGCACCAGCAATTTCAGCTATAGACAAAAAGTGCAGCTTTAAAACAGATAGGAAGGCTGTTATGCTTACATTTGATGTCGTTTTGAGTTGACTATTTACCCCCCCCCCCCCATAAAGAAAGAAAGAAAGAAAGCGATTAAGATGAAATAAATAGATGCTGATACTGCACTCTGCCTTTGGATAATCCTCTCTACCAACAACATACCTTCTCTCAGCTATTCTTATCAATTTAAACTAGTTTCATGAATAAAATTAACTTTAATTTGATTATTATTCACAGTCCACAGTTTATAGAAACCAAGACTCTGAAATCAATATAACACATTAAGAGTCAAAAATGAAATGGCAGCTACTGAGATATGTTTTGTAGTTACTGCAAATTTAAAAGCTGTTTTCAGGGAAATTACATATTTCTATGGCATACTTTTTTTGTTCATATAGTAAACCAGATCAGGTCAGAAAGTCAGATATGTAAGCACTATGGGCTGTATATCACCTGGTAAAACTCAAACATCATGTAAATAGTTCATATTATAATTCAGGTGGTGGTTTCTTTGACATTTTTTGACTAATTTCTGAATTGTTTTAAGTTCAGTTCTTCGTTTTATTACTTTCAATGCATGAAAAAAATAATTTTATTGAATGATTATGAACACGCAAGTTTAGCTACATGCTCCTCTTGTGGTTAGGAGAATCATTCAACGGGTTTTCAACAGTAAAACCCTCTGAAGACATGGATAATAATAATAATAAATAATGTCAAAAACTGGTTGGTTCGTTAGAAACTTCATTGTAGTCACCAGACGGCATAAATAACACAAACAAAACGAGCCAAATTATTGAGGACAGCAATAGAGAGCGAATAAATTGATTTAAAAAAATAAACAGCATGACCTCAGTAGATGATCTAGTGATAAAAAATATTAAAAATGGAGAGAGGCTGGGTGAAAATTTCAGATGGACAAAGGAGGCTATGGATTTAATAATACACATTATTGAATAAAATGAAAGGGCGGGAGGGAGCATTTAGATGAATGATCAATACATTTTCAGTCATCTCAAATAACTAGAGATTTTAGAGATGCCAGCTTTCCAGCTAGTGGTGTTAGGGCCCCCTAGTGGTCGCGGAGGTCGTTACTCTGATTGTTATTCTCAAGAATTCAAAGCAAAAATAAAAAATAATTTAAAAAAGTATATATTTAGGTTTTTAAAATGCATAAGATCGTGCTGCTGCTTACTTATGTGTGTTTGGCAGCATCGTGCCCTTAATCACAACATTTCTGCATCGTCTGGGGGAAAAAAAAATGCAAACAAACGGCGATGTCGCCAAACGTTGCCGAGCTGCTCGGGATTAGAGTCGATCGCGTGGCTCGTGAGTCAGCCTCGGTGCAGGATCCGATCCGGAGTTGAGGATGTTTTTACGGACCAGTGACCAGACCTCGGCCCGTATCCAGCCCGGACGCCTGTCTCGGGCTGCAGAGAAACCCCTCTCACGGCGCCGTGAGGCCCAGTAAAAATGGTGATTATGTCGATGCTTGAGGACCGGAGGAATGTGTCGCTTAAAACGCAGAGCAGCTGGCGAGGAGCGCAGATGATGATGATGATGATGATGAGGAGGAGGAGGAGGAGGAGGAGGGGGATGCTGTGGAGAAGAGTGGTATTAATAGAAGGGCTTGAGTGTCACACGCTTTCACTGTCGAGACCGGGGGGCTTTGGTGGAGAGAGTCGGTGGACCGGGTTGGGGGGGCTTCCGATCCAGACTGCGCAGTTGGATTAAAAAAAAATCAAATAAAATTTATAAAAAAAACAAACAGGGATTCACTGGTTGTCGGACAGGCGACATGGAGGTGCTCGCAGTTCTTAATTTGGGCGATTTTGCCCAGGCTTTCTCCAAAATGGGAATGTTTCCTGTGTTTGATCTCGCTTATTACATCGTATCCATCCTCTACCTCAAGTACGAGCCAGGTGAGCGTGTTTTACACTCTTCTCTTTTGCTTTAAGTGAGCGTCCCCCCCTCTCATTAATTGTATGCTGCATTATCTGATAAACACGTAAGCCGCTCTGCGTACCGCTTGGCAGGTGCATCTGCTGCACGTGCCCCAACGCTCGCCAGACCTGTGCGTAAACGCGCGTTTATTTGCGACAACGCGGAGTAAAAAACTTTATCTAAAATGACACATTTATAACGCGGCGATTCAATAATAGAAACCCCCTGGGGGCGCGAAGGTAATGACCGAGATGGAAAAACTCAAAAATTGGTGTGAGAAAAATTGAGCGTGCGTCTAATAGAAAGCGGCCTAGTTACTGTTAACTCATTTTTCTGTGGTGTAACTACTCATTGCTCTGATATCCTAATATGGACTTTCTGCGGCTGTTATCTCTATGGCACCCTAACCTTATAAAGCGTGACCTGTTACATAAAGTGCGGCAGGAGCGCCGCAGCCCCGCTCGCTCGGCGCGAGAGGAATGTCCGCGGCGGCCCGACCTCGTTCACGCTGCAGGAAAAACCGCCGGGCGAGATTGAACCCGCGCCGCTCGGGGTCTCAGCCTGGGATTCCGAGATTTAAGTCTTTTCGGCAACAGAGCCTCATGAGGAGGAGGAAACCCGAGAGGGGGGCCTGCGCATGCCGGGCAATAAATAGATGATCCTGAAATAGACAAAGAGTCCGGGTGGGCCGCTGAAGCCCCTCTGCTGCTTGGAGGCTGTCTTTGGGTCGGGTGTGTTATTTGCACTGGGTGTTAAACATGAAATAAGGTGGTGAGAAAGGAGCCCAGCCGGACCTTATTGTCCCCCTGGGAGTGTGTCGCCTTTCAAATAGCTCGTCTTAAGAAAAAGTTCACTCTGGCATCAACGTTCAGTCGAGTCTAGACGGAAGCAGCAACAGATCTCGACCCCTTAACAGCTTTCTTTTACAGCTTCAAAGGATGCCCATCACATCCCTTCCAACATCTTCTAACGCATGATTCACGTGTTTTCTACTCAGAACACTTGGGATGCTGGAACAAAAAAAGTCATCTTTATGTTTCTGTCTCCCACATTTTCCTCTACGGTCATGCTCCAGCCACTATAATAGCTCCTGAGTTTCGTTGCTTGGCTTCAGGAAACTTCGATTATGCTACTTGAAGTATCTGGAGCGAACTATTGCGTTGACGTATTGCCTTAGAGAGGGACCTCCAGGTACACAGCAACACATCAAAGTCTGTTTACAGGTCTTGGGGAGTACTACTTCATATGTTAGAAAAGTTGCATTTTGTGACTCTACAGGAAGCTGCATGAAATATGATCATTTGCCCCAAGTGACATCACTTGAGGCAGCGTCCAAGAATACGAATCTGAAATGAATAAAATCCGTCTGTGTGGGGTATGAAGGGAAGTGTTGTTACTGGAGCTCTATAGCCCGCTCCCCATCTGTGCTCGAGGCTAGCATAACACACCTGAAACTCTGATCTAAATGCCAGCTGTGCAGTTGCATTGTGGGTAATGTAGGCGCCGAGGTTTTACAAAGTAGAAGAATGCATGGGGGGAAAAAAGATGATATATCTCTGGTTTCTGCTGCTTCGATTTGGATCCTTTTTTTAAAAAACTGCCCATCGTGAGAATGATAATGCTATAGGCGTGCAATGCTAATCGTTAAAACAGTCTACAACACATTGCCGTCGTGCTGCTGCTGCATGTAGGCTACATATTAGCCCACACACATTAAAGTGGGCCATGCAAACTAGTTTCTGTAACTGCATCCTTTTAATGGGAAATGCAAACTTAGTCTGCATTAAAATTGTGCTTAAAAATTGTGGTCAATTAAATTTTCGCACTTACGAGTGCATCAAAATGTCGATTTGACAGTTAGAATGCTGAATCTTTGATCTCTTGCAGTTACCTGTTGTATTATTTTAGGTAGTGTAGCTGTAATATCTCTGTTGTGACTTATTACCTTGAGCTAGTTGCTAATTTGAGCGAACCTATGCAGAAAGTTATGCATAAACTTAGTTATTAACCGAACCGTAAGTTTTACAGGTGTCAAAAAGCAGATGTAACACAGTGCTTGTGTTCACATTTCTCATAGTGGCTGAGGTGAAGGGGGCTGGCTCATTCTCCCTCGAACACATTTGTGGTATTTTTTTATTAAGTGAAATGAAAAAGAAGTCGTAAACACTGAGAGAGGGCTTGTTTTGAATTTAAACAGTCATGCAGTCTAAGGCACTGATGTGCGGTGTAGAGTTAAAATCCATAATTTCATCAGGGCCTTATTCTAACTGTAGCATGTGTCTGCCGAAGCTGACTTCATGACTGTAACTGTACAACTTTATCTCATTTCATATCTCAGAATATTTTACAGTCAGATGACTCATGCTGCCAACATTTGCAAGATCACCTTATATTCACCATTCGCCCACGCGTGTCTGAGTAGAGTGTCCCAGTTCACGCACCACGTGTTAGAGGAGCACATGAATGAGGGTCAACACTGATGGAGGGCTGAGAGACAAGTGGGGGGGGGTCAGAGGTTAAGACGGGCCTGACAGTTGCAAGGCAGGAGAAGCAGTTGAGCAGAACATATTTATAGGGCGACATTTCTCAGGATCAGATTGCTTTCATACTAAGCACCAGTCGCACCACGACACCCTCACCCACCTGTTGTTGGAGATTTGTGCTCACATCTCCATTTACTGTATGTCTCTGACAATGTTATAACACCGTTAAGTTTTTATCCATTTAAAACATATATACAGTATAAAGTACTGTACTAGATTACAATTATGAGGTACCTCTATTTCAAATAAGAATATATACTTCACACAAGTATTAACTCATCTTAGTTTTCACAGCTATAGTTAATAGTTACATTTCAGATTAAGACTTTACATATAAAATGTACGATCAGGTTACAAAATGTAAACAAAAAAGTGTATAAGACAGTTAGAATTAGCTCCACCCTGACCAACTACAAGACTGAAGTGAGACTATGTGACTTCTGCCTGACCCATGGCCACTGTAGCCACGGGATAATGGTGAAACGGAGTGTAACAGTAAGCACGAGCAGGGAAGACCCACTGATCATCATCATAAACTACTGGTCAAACCAGTCATACCAGTAAAGCTGTAACAGGAAAAACCCCTGAGTGTTTTAAAGTGAGTAAAGGTGTGTTTTAATGCCCATAAATCAGCTTTTCATTAATGAGAAAAAGTGCTACTTACCTGTTCAATATTATAATACTAATATAATAACAATCCAGTTTATATATAACACTGACAGGGGGCGTTCCACACCATGAGTACTTCATTTTTGATACTTTCGTTTTGCTATAAGACTTCTGTGCTTGTTATTAACTAACATTCCGAATGCAGGACTTTTCAATGTAATGGAGAATTTTTGTAGTGTGGTTTTACTACTTTATTAATTAAGTAAACGATCTGAATAGTTCCTCCACTACGGCACCTCAGGGTGCGTTATGGCATGTACACCACAGCCATGGAAAAAAAACAGCCGCGGGCTGTCTTCAAATGGTCGTCCTTTCTCTTTCAGTCAGTTTTCCGTCGGTTTGACACATAGTTTGCTTGAAGCATTAACACCTTTTGCTATAGTTAGCTGCAGTTGAACATATCCTGCATACTGATTTAGAAATGTGGTCAGAGTGGATAGTGGATACCTGCCAACCAATCAGACACAAGCAATTTCCAAGTCTGCAGTAAAAATGTCTTGCATATAATGAGTCAGTGTCACGTACAGTAGGTGTCCTAAAAGTTTTCTTCACAACATGTCATCTGTACAAAAAAGAATACTAAATTATCATATATAAAACATACAGTTTATAAATTATAAACAGCTGTCTGTTCTGCTCAAGTCTCTATACTTTAAAGACAGACACATTTGTTGAGTTGGCGAACTGTGAGCTCGTAAATTACCTTAAAAGTCCTTAGTCAATATTAGGTTATGATAAAAAGACATATTATCAGGGCGTGCACCGAAATGGCCAACTGGGCGTGGACAAAGATACGGCACATAGACACACAAGGGATCCACTGATAATGGCGTTTGAAGGCCATCGCCAACAGTTTTGCAAGAAAAAACAGAACGTTTTTTTAAATTTCATATTCACCACAGTAATCAGTCTGACCCTTGTGATTTCCACAAAAAAAAAAAAGAACGAAGATTACCCCAGAATTTTTTTTTTTTGGTCAGAGTGGAAAAGCTCCTGTACTGATTTTATGCTTTTTCAGTGGTTAAGTGCAATGGTTTTTCAAAAAAATTGATTTTAATTAAAGGTTGTTTTTTTTTTTTTGCAAAACTAAACTCTGTTTAATTACTTTTCAAATTCAAATTAAGGATAAGTAGACTTTTTGTGGCAGGCCTTGATATCTGCCTCAGTGTCCCTCAGAAATTTTAAAATTGTACACAAAGCATTTTTGAGATGTTTTACCTTTTAGTTTTGCTCAAAAAATAAATTGAATTAATCATTTCCTACAATCAATATATTATAATTAAATAGAAAAAAAGGCTATACTGTTTTTACCTCACAGTACAGGCATCAGGCATTAACAGGACACTGAGTGCACCTACACACAAAACTCCACCACCTTCACCTACACCCCCAACCTAACTCTTATGCTCACTGAAACAAATTCTTATTGTATTTTCATTTTCACAGCCTTCATTTGGTTGAGGACGGTCCCTGACAGCCCCTCTTCTGTGTTTCAGGCTCGGTGGAGGTTTCTCGCAGGAGTCCCGTGGCCTCCTGGCTCTGTGCCATGCTCTACTGCTTTGGTAGTTACATCCTGGCAGACATCATGCTGGGAAGCAGCCCCATAGATTATTTCCAGCACAACAGCCACATCCTGCTGGCTTCAGTTGTCTGGTGAGAAAATCCTTCAGAACGAATTCCCCCTTCATGGTGGAAGACATTCTGTTTTAAGGACATCATGGTCACAAATCTGATTTTTTTTTTTGTGTGTGTGTGCATGTAATGCGTTTCAAGACTGTATATGTTATAAATTGTCCCCCGCCGGCCACTGTTTGAGGCAATTTATGTCATGTGACCTGCCGTTGTGGCCAGAGGACAAAATGGTTCATTTATTTTGCTGCTTTTTGCAGGAAAAGAAACAAGTCTTCAAAGGAGCAGTCAAAAAAGCAAAGCAAAAATGTTCCCCACTTATAACAATGGGTATCGAACTACAGCTAGTTTAGTTTTTACGTTTTTCTTTTTAAAGTATGTTTGTAGAGCTGAAGCATCAAATGCATCAAATGCAGCATATCTTTCAAGGAACAATCACCCAGTCACTTGACATAATCCGCAGACCTCAACGGGGCCGTAGGTACCATTACCGGTAGTCTAGGAATGCTCTACGTATTGTCTCTGAGAATTTGAAGGGATTTATAGTCTCTGGGGCGACTATAATGATATCTTATTCGCTGCCATTTTTCTCTCTCTATGTCCAATACAAAACACAGGTACCTCATCTTTTACTGCCCACTGAACCTCTTCTATAAATGCGTGGCTTTCCTGCCTGTCAAGTTGGTGTTGGTCGCCCTGAAGGAAGTCGTCCGCACTCGCAAGATCGCTGTCGGTGTTCACCACGCCCACCACGTCTACCACCACAGCTTCTTCATCATGGTCATCGTCGGATACGTCAAAGGTCGGTGTCTGGTGATTTCACAGCCACTTGTGTTCATACGGTAGTCGTGTTTCAGTAAGGCTTTTCGAATTCTGGCGAAAACCAAATTTTGTGCTTTAGTCCATCACTGAATGAGGGAGGACCAACAGATGTATTGTGAGGACAAACTACATAGTACCTGGAAGGAAGTGGTAGAGACTGTTGTTTTCTCTGCTGCGTGTATTACTGCAAATACGGTAACTTTGTTGTGAGATCTGGGAACCTTCAGCGACTTTTAAAAAAAAAGAGAATTCATGCAAACATCAGCCAGTTTTCCCTGGAGAAAATCTTAAATATTGCTTAAATATTGGTGAGTCTGCAATCTGTGCCTGCTGTGGCTGCAGCTGGTTGATAGCTGCATTCAGTGAGTGACAGAGAGGCGCACCTTCAGTTGACAGCGCAACAGCCAGATTTAAACATGAATGAGTTACACATGTGCATTCCTACAAGGTTGGATTACCAACTAGGCAACTGCCACAGGAAACCCATTACGCCAAGGGCCTCAAAAAGCTCCGGCCTTACTGTTTGTCAGCTGGTTTTGCACGGATTTAACTAAAAATTTATTAAGGAATCAACACTTGTCTCGATCAAGTCCGTCTGTGTCAAAAATCTAGTTTCGATACCTTATTTCTTCATCTTTGTGGTTACATGGTGCAGGGTAAATTAATTGGTGTTTAATCAAATCACCACACAGCAAACCTGGGGCCATATAACGTCGCAGGGTAGAAAATCTTTTCAGATTCAAGGTATTGGGCACAGAAGCTCATTTTTGCCCTCCAAGCAGGTTAATTTGGCCATTCAAACCCGTGTTTACAAAGAGTGACTACTTCCCAATGGGCAACAATTTAGATGTTTGTTAAATAAGAGCGAGATTCAGATGATTAGTTGCTATAATTAAAATGTTAGGTCTGTCAGTTCATCCCAGTTTGACTAAATTTTGTGGAAATGAAAATGTCAAAGAAAATATCCAAATGCCTCCATGAGAAAATAATGTTTTGCAAGCCTGATGTTTCCGGTCAGAAACCAAGGGAAAAGCTCATATGCAGTGACCTTTGAAGGGGTAAAGTACCGGTGCATTAATGTCAGTTACTGTAAGGTGTGCGTTGCACCTGTGAGGTCCTGTCCTCTAATCAAGTCTTTTGCTGCACACTTACTGTAAACCACATTTTCCCTGTACTTCTTCACTATGAAACTATCCCATAAAACGGAAATGGACATAGAAAATGTATATAACGGGTCGCCTTGCTCCAGCCTCCTACTGTCTCCGCTAGTAATAATAGTGAGGCCCTGTGGGCGACCACGCTGAAAATGGAGGAGAACAGCTGAAAGCAGATAAGAGCAGTGACACGAGACGCAGACTTTTTCGTCCTCATTTTTTTCCACTGTCTATTTTTATCTTCTCAGGGTCTGGAGTGGCTCTCATTTCCAATTTTGAGCAGCTGCTGCGCGGTGTGTGGAGGCCCGAGACCAACGAGATCCTCAACATGTCATTGTAAGTCAGAGCTTCCTGCTCTGCAGCTGCTGATGGGCAAATATACTCATCACTGCCTCATCCTGCATGTAGGCTTTTTTTTTCTTTTTTTTCTTAGATTAGTGCAGAGCTTAAAAGTAACTGTGATCGCAGTCAGACACAAACTACAGTTAACCTCTCTGAAACACATGGCAAATTTGGTGAAGGTACTATATGTAGAATTTTCTGAGGATGGTGCCCCCTAGTGGTAGCATCCAAAAGAGTCCTCCTGGCAGACTCTGAGGTCACTGTCAGGTGAGGACGTCTTACCTACCCCACAAAAATACACTGCATGGTTTTTAAAATTACAGAAATGTATTTTCAACTTTATTAGAGCCTAAGAGAATTTCTTCATTACACCTCCGATAAAAACAATAGTGGTGAACTTTACTCCATAAATAGAAATGTGCTATAAACGAGCTGAGGAGCTTTTATCTTACGCTCAGTCAGGGATTTTAGTCCTAGTAAACACTGTCCTGAACAGATGTTTTGCTGACAGTTTGTCTTTCGTCTCTGCAGCCCGACCAAAGCCAGCCTGTACGGAGCTATCCTCTTCACCCTGCAGGAGGTTCACTGGCTGCCAGTGTCCAAGAGCACCCTCATCCTCGTCTTCACCCTCTTCATGGCCACAAGCAAGGTGCTGCTGTGAGAAGGGTTGCTGACAGATGTGATATATTTTAAGTCTAAAATACTGACTTGCATAGCACATTTCAACAGCAAGGCATTTCAGAGTGCAATATTAAAGGTATTCAGACAAGATGTAAAAGAAACACAAGACAATATAAAGTAAAATTGAACATAAGATTAAGTAGAATAAAACAGAATAAACAGGAGACTAATAAAAGTCACAGTGTAGTTACAGTGCAACGTGAGATATAAATAAACAGACACAAATTTAATTTAATAAATGGTAAAAAACAAAAAAAACAAAAAAAACTGTTGCAACAGAGACAGTGGTATCTTCAGTTTTTGTCCATTTTATGAGTCAAGATCCAAAAATGCTAGATCCTACAATTCCCATAATGCAACTCATTAGCATCTTTTGTTACACCCTCCCTGTCTGGTGAATGGCCGCATCTTTCAACCTTCATGCTCCAAGTTTGTAGCTGGGAACTGCTAAAAGTTTTAAGTCTCAGTCCCAAGCAGAGATCGTCAGAGTTGATTCATTAGACTTTAGAAAATTCCTCCAGAACCAAAGGAAAAAATTATACAACTGTTCCTGCAGACTGAGGTGTTCTCGTCCCCATTAGTCAAGCCAGCTTGATGGGTAAAATCAGTGGAATGCCCCTTTAAGTATCCTAAAATGAGGCTAATCTCTTCCAACTGTCACCATCTTCCTTCAGGTGCTGCTGACCGCCCAACACTCTCACGGTTCCCCCTTCGCGCTCATTGAGTCCTGGGTTTGCCATCTGCTGTTCGGCTCCCCTCTCGGTGGCTCCGAGGAGGACCGCCACCATTCTCCGGCCGCCGCGCCATCTTCCCCTCTCAAAACCAAGGAGGAGCTGAGCGAAGGCGCTCGCAAGAGAAAGGCCAAGAAAGCCGAGTAGGACGTCGCGCCGCACTGAGGAAACTGCATCTGACTCGCCCTCATGGCCTCCACATGATGGGACTTCCCATTCCTTCCTAGGGAAAGGGGCAGTCTGATGTTTTACCAAATGAGACCCTTTCTGTTAGAGCAAAATGGTGCTTTCTGGGTTTTACATAGCATGAGGACTCTGTAAATAACACAGCAAATGTTTCACACTTGAACCCAACCTGGACATTTTAAAACCTACTTATTTACGTGTCTGTGAACATCTGTGCTCAACACTGTGCGGTGATCCATGTTCGTAGGAGCTGCATGGTCGTTCTAGGGTGGCCTTCGTTCCACATCAGTAGTTGTGTTACCAGATGTCAGTGGTTTTCTTTTAGTCCACCAAACCTTATTTAATTAAAGACATAGAAAATACAAATGAATCTGACTTTCAATCAGAAATACAAATGTGAATAAAGCATTATGTGAAAGAACATTGCTGCTTTTTTACATTGAGGCGAAGACAAATTCAAGTCTTTGAATAAAATCAAGAGAAACACTGTGTCCTGATGGTTTTCAATTTCCTTCTCTTAATGACATTCATTTTTATGGTCCCTATCCATTGACTGTAAATGTTTAAAACCAGTGTTCTTGATATAATTTTATCATCTTTGTCTCTACTTTAGGTCCAGTTTTAGAGTCAGCAGTTTGTATTAGGCCATTACATATTACAGAAGTACATCAAAAGCATTTAGATGTTTAATCAAAGTAGTAGTATAACTAGATAAAAAAGGATTTGGAGTAACTTCAGTGAAATGTTATGGGCTGTTATGTACAAAATTTCTAATACACACATACACACACACACACACACACACACACACACACACACACACACACACTCACATACACATACACATATATATGTGTGTATGTGTATATATATATATATACACACACACACACACACTCACGTTTACAGGGCCTTGACCTTAAACTGAGGCATTTATACCCTGGATGGAAGAAATATTCAGGTGCTTTGGCAAAAGTTTTAATTGTCAAAATACACTGTACAAGTAGAAGACATGCATTTAAAATACAGAGGTATCAGTAAAATAAACTTAAAGTAGAAAAGGTAAAAGTGCCCTTTCAGAGTGCTACATATAGTATATTTTAGGTTTATAACTGATGCACTGAATTATGTGAGCAGCATTTTTGTTGTTGGTTGAAGTAGAGCTGATTTTAACTACTGTACTACTGTACTTTCTCTTTGGGTCCTGTAAAATCATCATTACTTATTTTGCAGTTCACGCGGAACATTTCAGTGACTGTATGTATCTTTAAGTGGGAAAGAATAAGGCACTTAATTCCAGACTAAAATGACTTGATAAGAGGGAGATTTTGAATAATGCATCATGTTGTAGAAGATTAAGATGTTTTGTGAAAGATAATGAGGAAAAGTATAAAGTAGCATAAACCGGAAATACTCAAGTAAAGTAGTGGTACCTCAAAAGTAAAGTATTTGAGCAAATTGACTGACATTAGACAGCTGGTTTAGAGCTGCTCTTTCAAATGCACCAAAACATAGAATCAGACCAATCTGAGTATTTCACTGAATTCGTGCTGAGTCGATCGTGTTACTTTTTAATGTTGTGTGGCTATCGTGACTGTTGTGGCAGACCTTGTCTCTATTAACTTGTCACCATGCATTTCCAAAATATCTCTTTGTTAGACAGTGTGAAGCTCTTTCTCTGTGCCTTCTGCCGGTTACACCTACCGGGGTTAGGAAACTCTCACTCTGGAGGTCTCTTGGATTCTTTTGGAGCTGAGGCCAATTTCTAACACTTTGGACTCGGTTTTTACAGCCAGCATTTTATTCTGAGTGGCTTCGTACACACTGGTCCAGGAGTCAGGCAGCAGTCAGGAGCATGTCTTCATAAACTCTGTGTTATGTTCTTCCGAGGCTGCTGGGAGGCGACAGGAAAGGTCTGAGGGTCAATCTGAGGTCATGTCCTGAGAAACTCGGAAGCCCCCCGCCGTGTTGACAAACTTTTGCAGCACAGGCCATAAAGCATCGCTAATGGGCTTTTCAGGAGGTTGTTACACTCGACCTTTGACCTTAACATTCCTGACAGCAGATCAGGGAGTCAAAAGATCTGTTCACTGCATTTTCAGGTTACATTTGTAGCACTGACGGAGCTCAGTTACGGACCTCTGAAGCATCAGTTAAACAGTATACAGCAAGCAATACAAAAGGTTTGCAAAACGTGAGCAAGATCCGTCACAATTACCCAGAGTTCAAAGTGACGTGTTCAGATGTGTTGTTTGGTCCGACCAACACTCTAAATGTCAAAACGACATAATTAACTATAATTTAAGACAAAGAAAAGCAGCAAACCGTCACATTTGAGAAGCTGAAACCATGAAATGTTTGTGATGTTTGCATGAAAAATGACTTAAAATGAATCCCTTCTCAAAATCACTCATCAAAACTTTAACTGATTCATTTTCTGATAATTGACAGACCAACTAATCAATTAATTGGCCTACTGCATAATCTCCTATTTTTGTATTGTATTTGTATTTACGGTAAAGCTTCATAATTTTAAAGGTCTTTGTGTGTTTTGTATGTAAAATATTAATTTATAAAGTAAAGAGTGACTAAAGCTATAAAAAAAATTGTAGCGGACTAAAAAGTAGAATATCCGATTAGAAGGTATAATGTATAAAGAAGGTATCAAGTAAAGTGCAGATACCTGAAATTAGTTAATAAAAATGTAAATGTACTTTACATTTGAACACTGCAGAGTGGAATAAGATGATTTTAAGAAGGGTAAAACTTTATGTCAAGGGATTTTAATTAAATAATGGTTCCTTCCATTCTTTGATAAAACATTTTAATGGACCAATTATAGTTCAATTAAACATCCATTTCCGGTTGATAACAGTTTAAAGATGAGAAAGGAGATCTCAGAGAGGCTGTATAATTTCTTCCACTCCACACAAAGGAAGGTGCCCAATTCTCCAGCATGACGACGAGCAACGAGCTGTTGTGTTTATTTTTCCAGCGAGGCCCAGAATGAGATTTTCCCTGCTCCTTTGGGCAAGGCAGCGAGCAGGCGAGGATGGAGAGAGCGGAGGTGGTGAGAGGTTGTCAAAGTGATCTGGGCCAGAGCAAGGAATGTAACCAACATCTGCTAATCCCATTACTTTCTATAGTTCAATATATACACAGATATATATATATATATATATATATATATACACATATATATGTATATGTATATATATATGTATATATGACGCCCTCTATTTATGTATCATTTTACTGTGCACACCGCAGGCTGCAGCTGTATTGACGCTGCAGTTTTCCAGAAGGCCAGTTTGTCCAAAAAGTCTGAAAACAAATTAACCCACAAAAAAAAAAAAACACTTTGATTTGTATGTGGGAATAAATCATGTTGTGCAATCAAATCCCTAACCTCGTCTCTTGGATTTTCCGACCAAGTAATTTGCAGGACTGCGGTTGGGGATGTAAGACAGGGAGTGGGGGTGTGGGTGGGTGGGTGGTGGTGGTGGGGGGTTGGTATAAAACCAAGGCAGAGGAGGAAAGACTAAAACTATGCTGGAACCAGGTTTGCACGAGGGGCACCGATACTGAGCTCAAGGAAGGAGAGAGAGAAGAGACCAAGCTGCCGTACCTGAAGAGTAGCAGAGACAAAACCATGCTGGGGTTTCTGGTGCTCACCTGCGCGCTCTGCATGGGCGGACACGTCGCAGAAGGACAGAGAGGTGAGCCAAACTCCTCTGTTTTACATTTTTCAGTTCTTGTTTTTCATAGGTTTTGCTAGTTAGGAAATGTGTTGTCCTCATTTCACTACACAGCATAAAAAACATTAAAAGACAGATGACTATACAAGACAATTGATGACTGCAAACATAAACACATAAAAAGGGAACTGATTCTTCTCACAGGGAAAATGGCATGCTACAAAGGTCTGAACACATCCTTTAAATTGATCAAAATTAAGCTACATTTTTGTTTACAAAAAAGGTATTTGCTTATTTTTTTATTTTTAAATTAGCACCTCATCAAGTATCTGACTTGTCGTGGAGACACAAATTGACTTGTCAAGGTATTAAAATAACTCAGAGGACTCCAGAGTCTGGGTATTCTCTGCAAAACTTTGAGGACACAAAAGTACTTACACACAATGAGGAAAAACAATCACTGTGAGCTTCCTGTTGGAGAATAAAAAAAATCCCACCAACCTTTCTATTAGCAGTGAGAAAGATTTATTTCCAGTATCTTTTCTCTCTGCTGTGGAATTCATTTAGTAAACAGAGTTGCTACTAATGAGAAGAACACATTTCCTGCGCTTCACGCTGAGGAGATTTCTGCCCTCGTACGGCTCCCCCCGGGGTTAGGGGTCGGGGTTGAAGTGATGGAGGGGGATGTTGGGATCTTTGGGTCAGTTAGCACAAGCGGATCCATAAGGATCGGACTACACCTGAAAACAAACAGTGTCCCATCCTGATTGGGGATTTTTGAATCTGACATCCACAAGATAAGTAAACTGAGAATCTTTGCAGTTTTTTTTTCTTTTTTTCTTTTTGGTGGAATAAAAGAGAAATTTGAATTGATATTTTGAATGATGATGTTGTGGAGCATTTAGCAGGTAAAGAGCAAGATATTTCCCACAGGAGTTAGAAGAGATCAAAAAGGGTAATTCCGTATCAAATCAGACAGAATCCAGTAAAGTGGTTGCAGCACTGACACTGAATACTTTTGTTCAGTTCTCATTTTTTTATATAATTCTTTGGCCCTTGATATTTTTCCCTTTTTACACGATAAAAAAAAAAAGCTTTATCTGTGAAGCCATGTTTGGCCATTAATATCTTTGAGTATTGTTTCTAGCCCCACCAAAACCTGTAGGATGAAAGAGAAACATGTTCTTAGTGTGACTGAACCATTAAAAGCCTGTGCTGAATCTCTATTGATTTTCTAAAAGGCCCTAGATTTCGGGGGAAAAAAGTGCAAAGTTCCTAAAAAAAAGTGTTTTATTAATTTTGTGCCAATATTTGAGGTCTCTACCACCAATGGACATGAAGCTATTAAGACCAGAACAAGGCGTGGTAGTATTTTCTGGTCATTTTCATAGGACAGAAATAGGTATTTGGTGTAGCTAGAAGAAGCGGATCTTTTCAGCCTTTCTACATTTTGTGATGCTTACAGCAGGATATTTGACAGATGGTTGAAATTTTATAATCCGCATCAAAAATCCAGATCATATTCACTGTAGAAAAAGAAGGGCACCCACAGAGTTAAGGTCCTGTAAGCATGCAGCTTGAAAACAAGTATCTTCCAGAAAATCTTTTATCATTCCATATCTGGAAAATGAACTTTGCAGCTGCAATCAAAACATCTCGGATTCCAGTGAATGCGTGGGCTGTTGATACAAACGAGGTCTGTGGTGGCTGAGGAATGTCAGGTATCAGACTCCGATATTAGACAGGATGCGGATCATCTTGTAGAGGACGACATGTGTGTTGTACCCCCCACGCATGTCCATATTTGCTCCCCAATGTGCTGCCAGGTCCCAGACGTTCAGCCGACGGAGTATCCACGGAAAAAGTGGTGCAAAGACCTCAAAAGAGAAGATGGAAGAAAGTTTTACAGAAGTTTGTTCTGGCATTTGATGAAAATGTATTAATTTGTGTACTGTATGTACAGTATCCGGATGCCTCCGGATACTGTACATACAAGACCATAAGTACTTGGATAGTTATACATTTTTTGCTCTTCAGGCTTTGAAGAGCTTCTGCAGCTTTGCAATTTGAAATAAAACAATGGATACTACATTAAAGTGACAAGTCTCAGCTTTAATTTGTGCAGGCTTACATCGATATAGAAAGAACTGTGTCGGAGATATAGCCCTTTAAACAAGTTGTGCCCAAAGTTTAAGGGCTCAAAAGTAAACGGACAGATACACACGAAGTCAAACAAAATCCTCATATTTGATATTTTGTTGAAAATCCTTTGCAGTCACAGACTGCCTGAAGTGTTTGACCCACAGACATCGTCCTGGTGATGCTCTCCCAGAGCTTCACTGCAGCCTCCTTCTGCTCTCACTTGTTGTGGGGTCTCTCTGCTTTTAGATCGGTCTTCACCAAGCGAAACGCAGCTCAGTCAGACTGAGATCAGGTGATCGACTCAGCCAGTCGACGATATTCCACCTCTTCTGAAACGCTCTCTGGCTGCTTTGGCCGTATGTTTAGGATCGTTGTCCTGCTGACTGCAGAAAGGTCGTGCAGTGAGTTTTGACGCACTTGGCTGAATCTGAACACAGAATGCTCCCGCGTACCTCTGCATTCATCCCGCTGCTTCTCTCGGCAGTGAAATCATCAATAAATGCCAGTGGCCCGGTTCCTTTACCAGCCATACATGCCCGAGCCATAACAGAGCCACCGCCATGTTTGACAGATGAGGCGGTGGCTTTGGGTCACGAGCTGTTCCTTTTTTATCCACACAGGTTCATTTTTGTTTCATCAGTCTGCAGAACTTTGTTCCAGAACTATATTGGTTTCTTTTTGTGTGTTTTTGCAAACTGCAGCCCGACCTTTCTGTTTTTGAGGCTTCCCGTCTATATGAGGACTCTGAGCCACGTGTGAGCTCTTTTGTGCACCGACTAATGCTGGAACGACACACAGCTGCCCGAGAAACATTTAGTAGCCAAGTGTCCGGTAACTCGGTTGCTTATTTTGGGCACTTTGTGTTTAAAGGGGTGTGTGTCCTACACAGTTCTTTCTAAATTGATTAAAACCTGCTCAAATTAAAGCTGAGACTTGTCACTTTCATGTAGTATCCAATATTTTACTTCAAATGTGCTGAAACTCAGAGCCTGAAGAACAAAAAAATGTGTCACTGTCCAAATACTTACTTGACATAATCTCCCCGATATCATCTTTACTTGTAATATAGCTCCTGCCTTGATATTTATGTCTTGGTCTGTTTTGATGTTTGGGAATAATTCAGAATTTTTAATGCCTTTTTTAAGTTGGACCGGATTCATTTTCTGTCAGAATAGTTTTTAATCGTTTCAGTAAAAGACTTCATTTCTTAATTTTGGACAAAATACTTGACATTTTTCTGGAGCCATTTTAAATTTGAATTCACAGCTGAAACTCTGCACAGGTGTAGACTGGTTAACTTAGAGGTTAAATCAGCTGATCACCATATAAACAGTTATGTAATGTCTCTCTTCTAAACATTTAATATTGCTGAATGTTTTTTTTCTTTTTTCTTTTTCAAATCCAGATGGAGAAATTATCAGCCAGATTAAAATGACTAACCTTGCACTGGCTGAGATCAAAGAGCTTCTGAAAGTACAGGTAAAGCACCTTCACTTACGCGGGTGGCACACGTTCAGCCCGCTCATCGTCGCCATCACGTGCAGCTGAGCATGAGTCTCTGCACGCAAACGGGGCTGCACAGAAGATTGTGTGTGTTCATACTCCATAATTGTGTTTGCAGATAAAAATGAGACTGAGCTTAATGTTAAACTCACCACTGATCAATTGCCAAATAAATAAATAAATCAGATGCATTTTAAATATAAAGAATACGCTGTTCTCGTCTCCACTTCTCTAAAAGCTAAAAACCCAAAAGTTACCTTAATTATCCAAAATTGTTTTTAAAAAAATGACCAAAAATGTTGCATTTTAGAAGGTAAATATCATTATTAAAATGTGTGTCCAAAACTTTACCAAAATTTTGGCAGAGAACCAGATTCAGTTTGCTACTGTTGCTGTTACCAGCCTGTTGTGTTGAGGAATCATACAGAAGACTGTGTGCATCTGCCACCAAATAATAATCTATGTCTACACTGTATTTTTCAGATAAAAGAGATAGTTTTCCTGAAGAACACAGTGATGGAGTGTGAAGCCTGTGGTGAGTTGACCTGCCAAACAGAAACGCTCTCTAGTACTCAGCACGCTGCTGTTTATTTTCAGAAAATACACAATTTCCGTGTTGAAATTACTTCCCCACGCTTACATTTTGAAAATGAATTTGAAAACTCTGTTTGTTGTCCAGAGTTGTAGGCTGATAACGAAGGCGAGCTTCCACATATTTTCAGACTGTTTTAATCAGTTTCTGAATTCTTCAACACCTGGAACTGAGGCAACCATTTTTCCGTAGTTTTATCAGATTTTAAAGACCTTCATAGCAACTCATGTACAAGAATATTGTCACGACAGAATGCATTCATATTGATGTGATTGGTGATGGGAGTTTAATGTCATCGTATAAAGCTGACATGCTGCAGAGTCCGTCAGACCAAATAAGATGAGATCAGAACAAACTTAAATAAGCATTGTGTTAAAAGACACTATACTGCGTTGAAACAGAAGATTTTCTCGATCTTCTCCCTCTCCTCAGGGATGGGGAGAGTGCAGCCTCGTCCCTCCTGTGTGCCCAACCCCTGCCACCCAGGGGTGAGGTGCATGGAGACGCGTCAGGGCATCAAGTGTGGACCCTGTCCTGACGGTATGCAGGGCAATGGAACCCACTGCGCTGATGTGGACGAGGTACGCAGAGATATGATACGACATGCTGCGGCATAACACAACATGGTACATTAAGATTCACTGTGGTATAAAGAACTTCATATGACACAACACAACAGTACTGTAAACGGTTAGTATGGTATGATCTTTTACAATATAACACCATCTTATAATACACAGTATGATTTAAGTTCACAGAGTGGCAAACCAGATCAACGAGCTAAAAGGTGAAGGGGCCAGTATGCTTCATCAGAAATCTAAACGTGTTCTATTATCCCTACACTTAACAAATATCATGTTACTCACTTCTCTACATCAACAGCTGACTCCTCTGTCTGCCGTTTCATGTGGCCCTTCACAACAACACACACACACGGTCCAACCACACGCGTGCTTTCACTTATTGCCCGGTCGGGCCTCTTCCGAGTAGTCATGTGTCCTTTTCGAACTCTTTGCTCAAGAGAACAAATCTTCTGGAGTGAACGAACTGAACTGAACCACTCCCTGAAACGATCCGAACAGTTCCCAGTTCAGCTGAGCTCTCAGCGTGAGCCAACATTCAGGGATACACTCGTGATTCAGGTCACCGATTCGTTCGGTGATTTGTTCGCAGGGAGCGGGCGTATCCCCACACACTCCAACCAATCATGTCGCGAACGAATCAGTGACTCGGATCACTCACTGAGTGAGTGAGTGTACCCGCGCAACGTGATGCAGGGATACACTCGCTGACTGAGTGATTCAAGTCATTTAATTCGTAGGAGGAATGGGGTGTGTTCAAGTCTAGGTGGGTAGTTTATTAATCCCGGGGGGAAATTACTTTGCCATGGCGGCAACACACGTACAGTGGAACACGGCACGGCACGTCACGAGTAACGTTAGAAAACAAGTAGCAATAGAACAAAATATGAGTCCCAGAATGGTGCATGCTCAGGGATTCGTTCACTGAACATGCACCATTCCCTCGCAGTGAAAAGATCCGAGACAGCCTTCGGGAACCGCTGACTATCACTCAGTGATTCGTTCACTGAACCTACTACGAGGGAACGGGAGCCCTGAGTAATAGTCAGCGGCTCACTTGAACCGTAGATGTAGTTAAAAAGGCTTAAAAGTCATTAAAAACCAGCGTTCATTTCTGATGTTAGGCAAGGGAACTTTTAAATATCCAGCAGTGGATAGTTAAACGTTATCCAGTGCTGGGCATTTGAAGGCGCATTGTTGTGAATCAACCCATTGTTCAAGATTCAGTGAACAAATCTTGTTTAATGAACTGATTCTAGTGATTCAGGAGACTGGAAAGAACTGTTTTGCACATCCCTACTTCTGAGGACTGTCTGGGTGTGTACAAACCGTGACGTTGTCGGCTGACATCTGCTCGACCCTCTGTTTCGGTTTCCTGCGCCTGATAGGAGGGGACAGTTTCACCTCTTTAATTCTTATCGGTTCGCGTAGTTTGACGACCTGCCCAACTTGAACCTGAGAAGAGGTCTCTGTGTGGGTGTGCAAAACTTAATAGCTTTGTGACAGATGAACTTCCATGTCTGTTGACCCAGAGCTCAAAACAGTTGATGATCATCAAGGTACACTGGTGTGAAACAGAGCCACATATCGATCCCTGATAACATCCTGACGTGTGTTTCCGTGTCTCTGTTGTTGGCAGTGTACAGTGATGCCGTGTCACATGGGTGTGCGCTGCATCAACACCTCCCCGGGTTTCCGCTGTGGTTCCTGTCCAGCCGGGCACACTGGCCCCCAGGTCCAGGGCGTCGGCCTCGCCTACGCCAGTGCCAACAAACAGGTCAGCAATGGCGAACGCACGCCTCAGCTCCTCCAAACCAATAGATCCACTATCACTAATACAACAAAAGAAGAAAACAAATTAACAAAGGCTAATAAAATACTGTGCATGGAGATTTTTTCTTGACCATGGGAAACACATATCATAAAATGTAACGCATATAACATTCTTTTTCTGGAACTTTTGACCATATCACACAGCCTTCTTTAGTTATTTTGCTAAAGCTAGTAAGTGAATCTTGAATTCAGTGTATTTTACAGATCCACAGATGCTAAATTGGTGTGGTTATTTCATTTGCAGACAAAGTGGCGATGGTAGTTGTACCATTACTAGTATTGTTTAAAACATAGCAATAACAATATCTTATCAATATTATATTAAAAATAATCGAAGACTTGTGTCCAGGTGTAGATTAAAAAGATGATCGAGACTGATTAATTACTCAAGATTCAGTCACCTACAGTAATTACTACGCAACCTATTCAATTAGACATTTAAAAGAAAATGGCGATAAATATCAAAATGCTAAGTTAATAGGAGTTTTTAACACTTAGAATAACCTCTCCCCTATTATGACACTGGTAATTCTGGATAAAAACATACAGTTGGACACATTTTTCCACCTCTTCCTCAGCATATTTGTCTCGTCCCTTTCACCAGCTCCTTTCTACATCCATCAGCAACACCCACTCACTCTCCTCTGTATATACAGTGCGTCAAAAAAGAGTGCACTGGACTGTATCACCACCACCTTAACCCTCAACACAAGACTGACTTCACTCTACCGCACATTTTTTTTTTTTTCCGCCTCTCGTTCCAGTCCCGATGTGGAAGCCCACTGAAGTTAATGGATGTCCTTTCTGTCTGTTTGACCTATCAAGGTGTGCAAGGACATCAACGAGTGTGAAGGCCCCAACAAGGGAGGCTGTGTGGAAAACTCAGTCTGTATGAACACACCGGTGAGTATAAACACGAGGGATTTGCAATAAATCACTGACTGTAATGTCTGAGGGAAATCTGCTGCTAATATAGCACTCTATAGCCCATGCATAGGAAAAAATGACTTCAGCACATTTATAACATCAGAGTTTTGCAGGATCAAACTACGTATAATGTTTCCAAAGTGCTGAGTTGACTTAGTCGACATTTTCAGGCATTTGGTGTTCATTCAGTTACCTAATGGAAGAATGTTGAAATTACAAAACTCATCAAAGAGAAGGTCAATTTTCAGCTGTTTATCAGGGGACATGTAAAAACATGACTACAGTATAAACTAAAAGAAGAAATAATCTTCCTAATGAAAAGTCGAGATCACAAGCGCCATTACTAAATTCAATACGCTGTTGTCACCACAGCCTTGTTCGGTCAGGTATGAGCAGTAGCTTATGTTGCTTATACAAACTTTAAATTGATCTTCCTGTGTATGACAGCGATCTTGCAGGTTAATTACATGTCAAACTGTGCGATGGGTACAATGAAGTCTTGGCTGCACTCTGTGTCAGACTGCGTGTTATCAATTTTGAGGCATACCAGACTGTGTGATGAACACCTGAGGAGTTGCTGCATTGCAGAGTAAGCACAAAAAAATATTGCCAACAAAGACACATTATGAGCTCTTTGTTTGGAAAATAAAGCAAACTTAAACACAGGCTTTAGTCATAGCCCTGCAGTATCTATGATCCACAAGGATCAACAAACGTTTTGCCTTGATGTTTTTGGTTTATGTTTATTTTTAACTTCATTTGAAAATGGAGCTTGTAATGGTGGCCAGTGAATCCGAGTCATTTCTTCTTGATTCTGTGATTCGTTTGTTTGTGGAGTAGGTTGCAGCAGACGTCACATAGCGAGAACTTGGTCCTGAATTTCTATGGGCTCAAATTATGGTCAATAAAATTTTGAGCTTGTAAAGTGATGCTCACAAATAATACCAAAGGTTGAAGTGGTAAACCAGCCTTTGTAAACCGGTAAAATAAATCTGCATGAGAAATTCAAGTTTGTGCATGTGTAGTTGAAAAAAACTGTAGTTGAAAAAAAAAAGAGTCTGAGATCTGTGAAGCGCTTCTGTGAACATCTGTGTACAAATACAAAGCAGAAAACTGTGTGTAAAACTCAGCGCTCAAAGTTCCCAAACTGTGTACGTATTTTGAGCCTGTCTTTACACCTGAAGCTCATTTGACGATGACAATCCAATCCCAAAGCAGAGTCCAATCAGAGGGCAGGTGGTTCTGTTGCCAGAAAGGTGTAGGTGGGAACTTTGAGCACTGATGCTGACAGAGTCAGTGCCTCTGTGTATCATCAGGGCTCGTTCAGGTGTGGTCCCTGTAAGATGGGCTACGTCGGTGATCAGCGACGTGGCTGTAAGCCTGAGAGAGCCTGTGGGGATGGCCAACCCAACCCCTGCCACACCAGCGCCGAGTGCATCGTTCATCGAGAGGGGACAATCGAGTGTCAGGTGAACAAATCAAACCTTTAGTCGACTTGTCCTCAGGTCACGTTTCAAAAGACGGTGGTTTCATATTTTCACAGTCAGGAAGAGCTTTAAATATACAGTAGTAGTAACGGAGGTTGTTAAAAGCTGCAAAACATAGCATGAAGCCTTTTAAACATTTTTGGAACAACTCTTTGAAATTTTGAGCACTTGTGCCAGATATTGTGAAATCACAGGCCTGTTTGAATACTTAAGCTCATCTGATACTGTATGCAGCGCACAACAGGGCCAACGAAAAACGGTCTGAACAGTTCATAAAACATTTTCCATCCTCAGTGCGGAGTTGGATGGGCTGGCAATGGCTACCTCTGCGGTCCTGACATTGACATCGATGGTTTCCCCGACGAGAAACTGGACTGTCCTGAGAGGAACTGTAACAAGGCAGGCCTCCTTTCTGTCCATGATACAAAAACAGAGCTATAAGTGTACATGATCACAATTTAACCATTTGCAAAGAATAACACATGCACAGGTCTTATGTAGATGTGGTAATATATATGCTGTATGTTGTGGTACCTGGTGACAAATTGTTTGTAGAGTACATAAAGTTAACTTTTGTTGACATTGATAATGATAATTTAGTCTTTTTTTGCCTGCCATCTTCTTTTATTAACTGTATTGGACCGGATTTTTGTTTTGATTTTTGTTTTCCTTTCTTGTAGACTACTTTCATTAATATTGAGCAAATTTCTTTTCAGGATAATTGTCTCACCGTTCCCAACTCTGGTCAAGAAGATGCTGACAAAGATGGAATTGGAGACACCTGTGATGAGGATGCAGATGGGGATGGGATCCCCAACATGCAGGTCCATGCATAAAAGACAGTGATGGAAAATGAAAATGACTTATTAGAGATACAAATGAAAGGATAGCTTGTGTACATATACTGTATATGTGTTTCATGTCACTTCACTTGCAGGAACTAAAACAGCTTCTTTACAGGATAACTGTGTGCTGGTGCCCAACGTGGATCAGAGGAACATTGATGAGGATGACTTTGGTGACGCCTGCGACAACTGCCGTGCTGTGAAAAACAACGACCAAAAAGACACAGATTTAGACAAATTTGGGGACGAGTGTGATGAAGATATTGATGGGGATGGTTAGTATGCCATATAGGTCATTGAGTTATTTTGGTCATTCATATTATTGAAAACCCAAATCTGTAATGGTTGGAACAGGGCCCCAATGCAAATCTTTCTCTGCATTTTAATCATTAATAATAGGCGACGTAAATATTACACAACAGCTAATCAATTTCTACATGGACTGAAAGTGAATATGAGGATTTAATTTTTTATTTGTCACGGAAATATATGCAAATATTGACACAAAAGAGGCCTGTAATTTGAGATATGATAGTTTTGTGGATGTATACATGCAGCTATGCGACTACAGTGTAATAAAATCAGGGCTGGATTTTTAACAGTCACCGATGATCACTTTAACCTCAGGAATCCCCAATCACTTGGATAACTGCAAAAGGGTTCCCAACGCTGACCAGAAAGATCGAGATGGAGACAAAGTGGGAGACGCCTGCGACAGCTGCCCTTATATTCCCAACCCCGACCAGGTCGGAAGGCTATTTTTTTACGCTCTTCTGGTTACACACTACTCCCATGCTATTTACATACTAAAACTCAACATGTGTTCTGCGGTTGTAAGAGTCATTTTAACACAAAATGTCCCCTCACAACCAAGAATATGTGACTGCCTCAATTTGACTGGTCAGTCTGGTGACCCAAAGTATGCACTGGCTTGACTATTCAGACAGAAGACTAGAATTTTAAGGCGGCACAAAAACAACATGCAAAGTAAAGTGGGAAGTGAAATGGACGTGGTTGCAACTTCGGGCCATGAAAATTCAAATGAGGACTACTTCAAATGAAAGTATATCTCTCTAACATCAAATATTCATGAATTTAGCTTATAGAACAACTTAAAATTCTTGTTTTTGCAGACATCCTAACAACTAGGTTAATCAACATTGTATTGTGTTTAAAGATGTCGACAGATATTCTTTTGATCATAACTGGGTTAATTGTGTTGCTGCTTCCTGCTCTGTTTTGTCAAAGGTAACATGGAACTTGTTCAGTTTCATCTCAACAATAACTCGTATTATCTTTCTCAGACGGATGTGGATAATGACTTGATTGGAGATCCCTGTGACACCAACAAAGACAGGTATTATGTGACCCAATCAGTCAAATCACGGATGTGTATCTCTGTAGCTGTCAGACTGGAAATCAAAATATGCACAAGCCAATGAATCAAACTTTCCTCTAGTGACGGTGATGGCCACCAAGACTCTCGGGACAACTGCCCAGCTGTCATCAACAGCTCTCAGCTCGACACCGACAAAGACGGCAAGGGAGACGAGTGTGATGATGATGATGACAATGATGGCATCCCAGACCTGCTGCCACCTGGTCCTGATAACTGCCGTCTGATCCCCAACCCTCTGCAGGAGGACTCTGATGGTGGGTAACATTCCTGAAATATTAAAGCAGATATGTATTATTTTCATTTTTCTTACATCTATTAAATAACAAAGAAAAAGGTTTTTCTCAAGACAGTCTTTGTCTCTTTTTTATTTATCATCTCAGGCGATGGTGTGGGTAATGTATGCGAGAAGGATTTCGACAACGACACTATTGTTGACACCATCGATGTTTGTCCAGAAAGTGCTGAAGTCACCCTCACTGACTTCAGGGAGTACCAGACCGTTGTTTTAGATCCAGAGGGAGACGCACAGATAGATCCCAACTGGGTCGTGCTGAACCAGGTTAAGTGGTTTTTTTTCTTTGGTTTTTTTGGTAGTTGTTCTGTTTTTTGCGTGCCAAAATGCTTTTTAATCTGATGAAATTTCTCTTAAATCCATGTTTTTGTTCGTGCAGGGAAGAGAGATTGTTCAGACAATGAACAGTGATCCTGGGTTGGCTGTTGGTAAGCACATTATATCTGCCATTTAAAGGAATAGTTTGACATTTTGGGAAATTTGCTCCTAAGCTGTCTTGCCGAGAGTTAGATGAGAAGACTGATACCAATGTCGTGTGTTCATGTGTATGTATGAAGCTACCGTCAGCAGCTGGTTAGCTTAGCTTAGCATAAAGATTGGTAAAGAGCAAGCAAACATGTTAATTAGTGAGCTTTAGATGTGCTGGTAGGCAGATTTTGTTACTTTTAGACTGAGCCATGCTAGCTGTTTCCCCGTTTACCGTCTTTATGCTAAGCTAAGTTAATTGGCTGCTGGCTATGGATTCATATTTAGAGTACAGACATGAGAGTGGTATCAATCGTCTCATCTATCTCTCGGCAACAAATGTCAAACTGTTTAAAGTGTTTTAGTGCTTTACAGTATCCCTACTGCATATCTTTTAAAACCTTAAAATTTTGGCATTTGTAACTGAAATATAGAATGTAATATAGGGTAAATGCCAAGATAGCATCTTATTTAAGCAAGTGGTTATTAGACTGATGTATCTGAGTTTTGAACGCTGACAATTACAGCAAGGTACTCTATATTTGGACTAAATTATTAGCAGAGTACATTTGGTTTTAGTTAAATCACAAATTCATGGAAAAAGGTGGTTAAGATCATTATGGGTAAAACATTTTCTTAGCTTTCTCTATTTTTTAAAAGCAGTGACCATGTTTATTTGATGGGTAGACTGGGTGTAACATCTCTGGCTTAACATGTAAGGACAATTTTCTAACCTTTTCCCAAACATCAGACCAAAACACAAAATATCAAGGAGGTAATTTCTATGGAGATCAAAGTATCTTTAAAATATATGTTATACTTTAAAACACTAGCTCATGACCCATGAAGAAACCCACAAACACATGCGTGCAACATTTTCTCCCACAGGTTACACTGCTTTCAGTGGCGTGGATTTTGAAGGGACATTTCATGTAAATACGGTAACGGACGACGACTATGCAGGATTTATCTTCGGCTACCAGGACAGCTCCAGTTTCTACGTGGTGATGTGGAAGCAGGTGGAGCAGATCTACTGGCAGGCAAACCCATTCAGAGCTGTGGCAGAACCCGGCATCCAGCTGAAGGTAGTTTGCAGCTCTAAAAAAAAAAAAAAAAAAAAAAAAAAGGTAAAGATACATTCACGTTTTAGTTGGGGAAGTACTGGATGGAGAAGTACTCGCTAGCTCAGGGACACCTTTAATTTAACATTCATATTACTAGATACACATCAATTGTTGCAGTTATGAGAAATACTGTTACAACTGATAATCTGTTTATAAAGGCTTTATGAGCTGTAATCATTTGTTAATGATTTATAGATAAATTATAAGCCATGACTTGACTTTTCTTGTCTTTTTAGCTAGCTCTAGCTTTACTAGCAACTCCCCCAATTGAACACTCACCGTATAGAAAAGTGCTGCAAAGGTTAGTCTAAACTAACTGACTAATTTGATTGTTTGGTTATCAAAATAGATGCTGATTCATTTTCTGTCAATCAACTAATTGATTAATCGACTAATCAGTGCAGGTCTTCTGGCACCTGAGAACTTGTTCTTATTAATGGCTTATGACTGATCTATAAATCACTGTTAAATTGGTTTATTAACCATCAATAAAGCTCTTAAAATTACAGCTTATAAAGCCTTTATAAATGGTGCCTTGGTACTCAAATACCAGTATTTCTCGTAGACAGGGCTGCTCTAGAGGAACACATCTCTTTGTTTAGGTTTAACCTCAGTGGCCAGCTGTTACCCATTGTCTCTGTGTATAGTATGATGGTTTAAAGTTGACAATACTCCATTCTTCCGAAAGCTATGCACAAATATACAAGAGCTGCCATGTTAAGTCCAGCGACTCAGACTCTGTCATTTGTGGTTTTGAAAAAGGCTGTAAAGTCAAACACAGGTCCAGGCGAGAACCTGAGGAATGCCCTGTGGCACACCGGTGACACCAGTGACCAGGTGAAACTCCTGTGGAAAGATTCTCGCAATGTTGGCTGGAAGGACAAGACTTCTTACCGTTGGTTCCTCCAACATCGGCCTGCTGACGGCTACATCAGGTACTGACACAATTAAAGGGGCTATATATAAGTTTTTGCTGTTGCTACATAGCCAAGGTTAGCATTAACAGTTGTTTACTTGCCAAGAGCTTCAGCCAATCATTGCGTTCACAAGACGAGGGGTTAGAATCTGCCCTTTTCTTCTACATCCTCTCATGTTGGACTGAGAGCAGACTGGATGCAGTGACTCACTATCGGAAAGTAGTATTACGAGACAGCACGAGCCAGGGCAATCTGGTTAGCATGCTAACTTCAGCAGAAGAAAAAATGATAGAAATCGAAGCAAAACAAGAGTTAACATTGGCCTTTCTTTCCACCACTGGAGACAGCTCTTGAAGTTTGATGCTGATATCACAACGTTTCCTCTAGACTGATAAGTAAACAGCTTTTAATGGTAACGTTGGGTATGTAGCAAAAACTTACATATGGCACCTTTAAAGGATTATGCAGGACATTAGGGGAAATACCATTGTTTACAGGAAGTTAGAAGAGATATTTTTAAACCGTTTAATGTCTGTGGGTTAAGTTTGGCCTTTGACATGTTTAGCCTAGCTTAGCACAAAGAGTGGTACTTGGGAGCAACTGCTTACTGCTATATGCATATTTGAGCTGTTTCTAAATTGTCTTGTTTACAGACAGAACAACATGTAAATCATGACTTAATTCTTTGCTGTGTTTTGTTACCTTTGTCGGTGCGCAGAGTTCGTTTCTACGAGGGTCCTCAGATGGTGGCGGACACAGGCATTATCATAGACGCCACGATGAGAGGAGGCCGACTAGGAGTCTTCTGCTTCTCCCAGGAGAACATCATCTGGGCCAACCTGCGTTATCGCTGCAACGGTGAGTGAAGTGTCAGACAGGTTTGAGAGACATGACTGTGGCCAGAAACTGCTCTTCCCGTCTTTCAGCATTTTTTTTTCACCGTTTCCACATGAGCAGACTTTTTTTTTTTTTTACAGTGACAATCTGGTTCACACCTATATGTCTTTTGTTTTCAACAACCCTCTCATTAGTTTAAGTACTAAATAAAATAAGGAGATCTTTAACTGAGCATTAATGTTTTCCAGCATTTTTTTAACAGGTTAACAATATTTAAGGGGCATAAACGTCAGTTATTACAAAGCTACATAGTAAATGGCCCAATATGAGATAAAAAAGATTGAAGAAGGCATAAGAACATGTCTGCACAATTAACTACCCCGTTTTACAAGAAACTGAGTGTGGAAACTTTCTTTATACTTCCTGTAAAAAGCCAAATATAAATGCAAAATAACAGTTGTGGATGCAGCCATAAATACCAGGAATAGGTTTTCTGCTCCTTATTAGGTGTTTTTCTTTTGGGTGCTCAAGCTGTAAAATAAACTGTGATTCCACTTCATGTCGGGTCTTGTTTCAGACACTCTTCCTGAGGACTTTGACACCTACAGAACCCAGCAGGTCCAGCTGGTGGCCTGATGAAACGGGGACAACAGACAAGCCCAGGGAATTCTGGGAACACTGTCCAATGCACAACTGTATCTCAGAGAGAAAATAATCGTTCAAGATCAAAGTCCAAGATTATCTTAAGTTTTAAGATCACAACAGATCGACTGTGCTCCAAACTCCTGGCAGAGCAGAGGAAATGTCATAGCTGTAAAAACTCCTCAGAGGGAGCAAGTGATATAAAATTGATTGTTCAATAGATATGTTTTCTAAAGAATTTTGTCTGAAATAATGTTGCAACACAATATCATCAACTATATTTTTATAACTTTCAATGTATACTTTCTGAAGAAGTATTGCAAAACTTAAACAGTCACTAGTGAATAAATGTGGATTTTGGTAAATTATGTGCAGTATTTGGATGAATTTTAAGTCTTCTAACTGTGATTTGACAATTTATTATGGCTGCACTGGTACTTCTGCATGTTCACATATACTGTTTACAGTCTCTCCGATCAATAAGAATAGAATATTACCATAAAAGCGATTTTGAAGTAACCGATATTAGCAAGGTAGCTTTAAATTGAAAATTGTCAGATGCATCAAGTGTGGGAAAAATAATTGTTGGTTATAATGCAAGTCTATCTTGAATTACTACGAATAATATATTTTTGTCATGTAAAGCCTCTGAGGATCTAGAAAAGCGCTCTTTGGCTAAATTAAAAGTTTTATGTATTATTGAATATAACTAAATCCCTATCATATATTAGCTCTACAAACAATGTCAACGATTTGACTTTAAGTAACAGACGTGACTTTTTTTCAAACTCAACAGCTTTTAGTGGAAATCAACATTCTGAACATTTCACAAGCATGCACATATCCAAAATAATCTTTTAGGATTTGCATTTGGAAATACAGATTACAAAATAGAAACGATAGCAAAGACAATATACAACAGGATCGAAACATCATGCATGCCCACAGCAACACGCTGTGATGTTGGAAAATGACACCGGACAGTTTTTTTTAATCAGCATTATTCTGCAAATCAAGACTATGTGCAGAGGAAAGTCTGTCTTCCACATTCAATTTAATTGACATTTTTCTTTCATCTTATAAACAAATGGTCACATAAGGAGATTCACATGGCAACAAATAAATAACTACAGATCTTTTACTACGACTTACAGGACAACAGTGATATAATGCTATCTCACTATAAGCTTTAAGTGGAACTTAAACTGTGTTTTTCCAGCGCCTTTTACATGTTTCAATGAATTGTAGAGTCATTAAGAAAAACCCCATGTTATTAAAGGGACATTTTATTCAGACCTAAAACACTCTGGGAACAAGCAGTCAAGACTGAGCAGCAACTCTTTCCTTTTGTTCTGGGATTGAAAATACACCTTTACACACAGGACCTTCGCTCATCTGCTTTTTCAGTTTGGGACCAGATTTAGCTTCATTGCTTGTAACACGACCTAAAAACAGGCTGTGCTGAGAAGTAATGCAAGTAAGTGCAGTCTTAAGCTAAAAAAAGCACATGAGTAAAAACTAAATAGTTTACGAGACGTAGAAAATATACTTTGAGGTTGTCGGTCTATTTCATGTTTGGAAAATTGACCTCCAGTTTTCGTTCGGCGGCCTTAAAAGTTTGTTTTTTATTTCAGTGTTTAGCTTCACTCACCATATTTAGTGAAATCAACACAAAGTCAATAAATGCAAATTCATGCTGTACATGTGAGAAGTAACCAAGACAGGATTGAGTAAAGACATAGCCCTGGTGAACAAACGTTACATTTCTTTACCTTATTAACTGTCTTTTTTATTTTCCTATCTTTCATCAAAGTTGTATTTGCTGCCTAAATTTATTTCTAACCTTCGTCGCTGTTACAGTTGCTGTTCACTTTGTGTGACACGTGAAAATGGCACCTACTGTAACATAGTAGGTCATCACTTGATTTTTTAATCACTAACTTTTGTGACTTTAACACAGTTAGCAGCTCTTCTCCAGCACACCATGATTTATCGAACCAAATTTCTTTGGCAGCTGGAAACATTTGGAAGAGCATGGTGTCCCGGAAAGGAAAACTACGCCACACGTTTTAATTTGATGGAATCACATGTCCAAAACATGTAACCTGCATTTTTTAGAGTTCGGCTAATTTCAAGAAGTGGGACTGTCAGTGGCAGTATGTGTAGTCAAACTGTTACCCTTAGCGTTTTTTGGGCTGCAACTAACTTCTGTACTGTAATAAGGCCAATGTAGTGTCACTGTGTGAACTTTGACTCGCTAGCACTCGGTTTCATAGGGGGGGGTGACAACAGAGAAATACTTTACATTCGGAGCGCCGTTCCTTTCCAACACGAGAGCGCAAGCTGCACTAGAGTAAGCCCTTTCTAGTTTTGCATCTCCTAAAATCTTCACAGATAAAAAAAAAAAACAACAAAAAAAAAACAACAACAAGACAAGCCAAAATATAGTTTACAAAGGAAAATAGAGAATTCATCTTTTCTTTGACATGAAAATATCTCCGGAGTATACTACATCTGGTGTGAAACAGTCAGCATTCACATCGGGCAGAACAGTCCCTGCTCAAAAGCTAGGAAGTCACAAATAAAGTGCCAAGCAACTAGTGGACTATACATTGCACAAAAACAGAAAAAAAAAAAAAAAAAGAATTACACTTTACCCAGTCCAGAACCTGACATGATAGGCAACAACAACATAAAACAATCATATGTGATGTCTTAAAACACACTCCACTTCAGCATAGCTAGAACAAAGTCCTGTATATAACATGGGATAAGAATCTGCTCAACGTGTCTATCATGTCATGCAGTTGACTGCGTAATGCAGAAGCTTCAGAAGATTCAAGTCCACACACGCAAACAATCAATGCGCGTGCCAGCCCGCATCTTTGCAAAACAGAACCTGCTTCCGTTTGGCTCAAGAAAGCCAAAAGGTTGTGCTGACGGAGGGGAGGGAAGGGATGGACAGCGGCCTCTTTTCGTACCAGAATCGACTGTTTACACCGACTTGTACGCAGTGAGATGCTCCAGTAGGAAGAAGAGAGAAGGAAACCAAGAACTCCCAACGTCAGGTCAGTTGGCAACAGGCTAAAACTAGGACACTGCCACAGGAAATACATTCTTTTATCATTTGTGAAGTAGCATTATACAGAGATGGAGGTAACAGAGTCACTTGACAGGAGTTAACTGTCACACAGGAGAAACCCATACATGCATCCCTTTAGACTTTGTGATAGCTTTATGTTACACAAATCAAACCTGCCGAGCTATAGAAGGCCTTCATTGAGAGGTTTTGACTGTCAGTTTAGTCATGCATTTTGTTTCAGCTATAGCGTATGTACAAGGTCAGTGTGAATGACTGTCATTCAGCAGGATGAAAGAAAAGAAATGACATGAAAGGTCAAATCATTGGCATTATTGGCAACGCAACAGTCAAGTTTGGCTCGAAATCAATACTTTTTGTTTTTTTAGGAATAAATACCTTTGGAAACATGTAGAGAATGAGTCCTATACATTTGTTTCAGTGACTGTAAGGAAAAAAAATCTAACTTTAGATAGACAAAATCAGCTTCTGGTTGAGTGTTGTGCATTTCTGCGCCTTTTTTAGTGGTTTATTTTTCTTCCTTCTATGAGTACCTGGACCGTGACAAATATCCAGATATTTTCAGCGACTACGGTAAAATGTTTCATTGATCTAAAACATAAAGAGTAGGTCAAGTTTGGCATCAGTTCCTTTAGGATTAGAGAGAAAGGGTTTCTTTCTGGAGCAGCAATTTTGCACCAAGGTTCAACAGTCATAAGGGAAGAAATTCATTGTAGAAGAGGCAGAGATGCAGTTTGCATCAAGGTGGAAGGGGATTGTGAAAAATATAGGACTTATCAACAAGTGATATGAGAAAGAAAAGCCAGGGTGAGTGAACTTACAAGGAAAAAACAAACAAAAACAAAACAAAAAAAAAAACAAATTAAAAAGAAAAAGACACTTAATTTCAAAGTAAAACTGGATTTATGCTTCTCTGGCATTGTAATCAATTTGTAGTTCAGCATACGATTTCACTCGTTGATTGTCATAGCACCACTGCAACACTCCATGTCCTGCACTCATTACACTGTATACTCCAACTCATCAAGTCTACGTCATTCCTTTCATTTTCCAATTTAGACCTACAAAGGAGATGCAGCTTAATTTCAAAATAAAATAATTTGTCCAGCAGCTGAAAAAGAGTTGATAACTGAGCTGTGCATTCATCGCTTAGTGAAAGTCATCATTTCCACTTTTTCAGTTATTTTGTGACAGTCTACAGAGCCCTTGAAATCCTTGTCTTTATCGTGTCTGGACAAGATGTTTGCACAACGAATAATTTAGATAAAACAAAAAGATTACAAAATACCATCTTTCGGGCTCCATAATGCTGCGCAATAATGGCAGAGAGAAAGTTAGAAATGGCTTCTTTAGATCACAATATAAATTTTTCGAGTGATTTCGAGGAGACTAATGAACCTCCTGAACTGAATTTCTCCATGCTGACCGCACTATCAACAATTTCTACCAGCACTTGCAACATGTCAAAGAGAATGCAAGCAGGCCAAGCTGACCGATTTATGTTTTTAGCTGCAGCTCCAATGTGTAGATACATTCTCGAGGAGGTACAAAGCCTCTGTCTCCATTACGACACCACTTCAGAAGTATAAATCCAGCTTAACTCCTGGAATGTGTTAAACAACAAAACATCAGGAGGTGGATTCTTCCTTTAAGGGTCATTTTTTGTCTTATTTGCATAGGAATCACAGATCTGTTGAAGGGAAACAAAACCTTTGATGGAAAATTACAGCAGACAAACACTTCAACTGAAACAAACTGCGCAACTGTAGAGGTGTGCAGTAAACCAAACGTGATTCCTTTTCCGGAAGGTGGGGTTGGGAACTCTTGCAAACAGCGCTTTAGGTGAGTAAATGATTAGCACGTCTGTACACAAACATTACAATATACCAACCATGATCCCACAGACCTACACAAAGCTCTCAGGGAAACTCTGACAAAAGGCTGAAACGGACTGAAATCTGAAGTGAATTTTTGACTTTCACACAATTTGTTTGACACATTTAGGCAAAAGAGACTGTGCCATGGATGTAGTTAGAGATGATATCAGTGTATACATTTTTCAGATGCAACCTGTCTGAACTCTTTTCAGTTGAGAAGGTGGTGTAAACAATTTTAGACTCTACTACATCCCTGATTGTTTTTGTGACCATTTTAGTTGTTTACAACACTGAATGGAACGGGGCCGATCTCGGTGCTGGCGAAAAATTGCATAAAATACTTTAAATATATAAATACACTCATATTCTTTCTTAAACGTAACCTTTAAATAGCTTTGATGTACTTCAGTTTACTAACTATAATAAAAATATCCTTATATTCATCATCTCTGCACCTTATGGATACAACCATTTTAAGGCTTTGAAACTGTAAAATATCCTACAATTGACCATTAAAATCCCTACACGCTGTATGGTACTTTTGTTACTTATGACCCCTGTGGCAAAGGTCAGTAGCGTTTTTATTAGAGCTTCCCTGTCAAGAAGCAAAAAGCCTCCCCATAATTGCACTACTTCTCAATTACTTGAGACCCAACCTTTGAATTTTTTCAGTTTTGTTTTTTTGTCCCACTTTAAAAAACATCAACAATTTGGCTATAAACTGTACCGCTACAAAATACAGTACATTGATTTGTCAAACCTTACACAACATAACCACAAGTATCACTGATCAAAAGTTAAGTTCCTCTCAAATACAAGAAAATGTTACAATAAGTTACGAAAATACGTTGTCACATTAGACACTTAAGTAGAACAGTAAAATACTCATGTAAGGCAAAATCAGGTGATTTCACAGTGACGACTTAAAAAGATTTTAAGATTTTAGTGTTCTCTGGTTTAAAAACAGACAGCTTCAGTCTGGATGTGTATTGGCTTTTCACTGGCAGAAAATGAATTTGGACACGTTTCTCTTGCTTTCTAGTTAAATAGAAATACCTGATGATTTTCTCAGAAAAAATTAATTCAAGTGGCGTAAAACCAACCCATTTCTGGAAACTGTGACATTTTGATTCGACCGTTGGGCTGCAGCATGGCAACGTCTACCACGTCCCATATTAGAGAATGGCACATCAAATACCAAAGAGCAACTATGGGGAGGTTTTGCACTCCTTCATTAACCAAGTAGCTTAACAAACACATATATAAATATGTTAGTAATTAATAAATAGACACAAATTACATCAGTGCAATTTTACACTATGCCTACAGAGAGCATTTTGGCATCAAATTTAAATTATGAAATGGAATATAAAATATTTAACCAAATAAATAAATAGAACAAATAAATACATAAAGCACCAAAACATACAGTACATGATGAAAATAACATTTGGTTGTCGAAATTAAAGCTTTGAGTGTGAAATAGAAAGCCGTTACGGCATGATGGGAAAACCGATTCTTTTGATTGTTGGGTACAAGCAAACAGACTGTAGTTTTTTTCTTTTTTGTTTTAGAACACAGCCGTTATAACGGAAGCGGTTTAGCCCAATGTCCTAGCAGCTTCCTGCTACGAGCAAATATAAACAAAAACAAAGATTTAAGTGGATATGAAAAAAACAAACAAACAAAAAAAAACCAAAAACTGTCAAATGTGCATTTTTGGAATATATGTGGCATGTAATGGTACACTGTAAACACAGCAGGCTAGCGAAAGCGCTGAGCGACCAATCTCATTCAAAACGACAGCGAGGCCATTCCCTGGCAAGCCACTGGATGTCTTTTTCCCTGTTGTCTGTTGGTGGCACATCATTTCCAAGGGCTTCGTGGAGTCAAGGGCGAGGTCGGACAGCTGGACAGCCATGCAACAAGGGAGAGGGTTCATCCTGCCCTTTGTTTCTCTCCATTCACAAGTTAGTGTGTTTTTTTTCTCCCCTCTTCTTGTTCTTGGCCACAGTCAGCCTCCAACATTACAGCCTGTCCATCCTGAACGTGTCCTCGGTGGCGGGGTCGGCGAGCACCATGTCAGGGTCATTGAGCATGTGCAGTCCATCAAGGGTGAGCGGGTCGATCTTCAGCTCATCTAGAGGAAACTGAGAGTCTGCGTCGAAGCTGACATCACCAACACCGGCCAGAGAGTTGGTCAGCTCTTTGGAGAGGCTCGGAGGAGACTCACCTGTGACTGAGATATGAGACATTAGACAGAGACAGTGGTGCTGACATCTGAGAAAGACGGGGCAGGATTGACAAGTATTATGTGAAGATTTTTACACATGTTTAAACTAAATTTAAACAAGTATCTTCGTTTTTTTAACTAGCAACAAAAACTAGAAATGAGTTCTTAGCATGGTATACTGGTTATGTTGATAATTTTTGACAACACATTTAGACAACAATGGCCATAAATATCTTCATGATTTAATATTATTTTCGGTTGAAAGAATTATTAAATGCCACCATATGACATGCTTGGAAAGATATTGTTACTGCATATTTGTGCTGTTGCAGCATCAAACATTTAAGGAAAACTAAAGTTTATTACAACCTGGATTTTCTTTTTGTATCGTTCTGCAATTCCGTCATAATGATGACATTGCACTTTCCAAAGTAATTGTTGAGATCTCTTAACCACGGCAACAACATTAAAAATAGGTCCAATGGATCAACAAACACAACACACTGGACTGGCTGCCGAGGCTACCTGTTAGGATGATGTTCGGGATGTTGCTGTGGTTACTGTAACCGAGCTGCTGGGAGTCCTGTAGGCTGCTGCCAGTGAGGCCCATCATGGCCGCCTGTGTGTAGTTGAGGGTGGAGCATTGGTTGTAAAGGCTGGTGGAGCTGATGGGGTTCTCGATCATGTTGAACTGCTCCAGCTAGAAACCAGAAAATTTTAATGTGGCGTGAAGTCAGGGACTATCTGAAGAAAAGCGTCTGTCACTGCTGCTTATTGTTTGTGCGTTCTGTGTCACCTGGTGCGAAAGGGCATTGGTCTGCCTCGATGCCAACTGCTGATCATAGAAGGAATCGCCAAATATACTGCCCACCACCGGGATGTGCTGGAGGAAGAGAAGTAGGCAGCACAATTCAGAACAACTGGCACGAAAGCAGTTACAATTAAAACACACGCAAAAAAAAGCAAAATTAGCTGGAGGGCAGTTTATCTGGGCCCACGAGCAGAGAATTCAGCAATGTAAGAGCAGGTAAACACAAGCAAAACACAAAGTAACACAACTTTCAGACTAGGCAGTGACCAAAGCAAATGGTTTTCATGACTAGAGCTGTCGTGGTTGAGAGACAAAAAGAGGAGGTGAATGAAACGCTTGAAATAAAGGTTTCTTTCCGTTTCTTTAATGATTTGTTTATTATGCAAATTTACCACACACCTAATAATTTTAATATGACCAAAAAAAAAAAAAAACCCCAAACACTAAGACATGGAATGGAAGTATGAACATGGCGTGGGTGGTTGTCACGTCCCTGTGGAGGGCACACACTGAGTGGGGTTGTGCGTCCCATCTCTGTGGACGGGACACAAAACAGTGCAGTGATGCATTGACCGCGGCAGCCCCGTTCATGATGACACAAACACAAATCAGCTTGTTAAAGGGAAATTCTGGTGTCTGTGAACCAACGGGTCATTCTCATATTTTAGTTCATGATCTGCTGTAGAGATTTGGGAACCATGGAGTCCAACAAGAACCAGGTCGATGAGAGCAAGGAGCAGAATGACCCAACAGCAAAAACATCTTTTTAAAAGAAATCATCGTAAACATTTCCATCCACTTCGCAGTCAACTTGTGGCTCCACTATATTCTGCAGGCATTCTACGGACTTACTTTCTACGTTTACTTTACTTTACTTGGACTAAAAAACAAAAATTTGAGATGATTTCCGTAGAAATTAAGTTTTTTTTTTTGGAAAGCTGTAGGGGCTCTTTGCCTCACTCAGTGGCATACTTGCCGGAGCCCTTACGTCCCACATCTCTACAATGAACGATGTGAGTGAAATATGAGAACACTGCCAGGTAGACAAATACCAGGTTTTCCCTTTAAAATAATCTTACAGTGAGGAAAAAAGCCACTGAACACATAGTCAACACTGTGTGACTGGCTTTCTTTTAGTGGTGGAGTCCCAGTCTAACCATTTCCAACATTAGCCGTTTAGTTACCGATGCTATCGAGGTGACCTGAGGACATTAATCAGCGTGTGAAAGCCCAGAATTTAGTTGGTTTAGATTTGATCTTTACTTCTAAAAATGTACTCCCTCCCATTTTGAGTCCTTCCTCCTCATATTCCCAAGTCCGCTATTTCTCACATTAACTAAAATACCTGTTATTTTCATTTTTTTCTGACATCTTTCAGCTTTTGACAGAGCAGTTGCTTTTTCTTGATGTACCTTTTAGCCATTTCGTTGCCTTGCACCTTGAAAAACACTTAACACAAAGTGTATTATTAATATGCATGCAGCTGTCTTTTCCTTTCCACCAAATGATTTACTGAAGATGGAATAGAGCTCTAATGACCCTTCCCAAGAGGAGGCAGTCAGGTGTTTGTGTTTATGTAAATAACAGCTGTAAAGTGAGGCACAGAGTAGTGCTCAAGTGACCCTAAATTCAAGGGAGAGTGACTCTGAAATAAGGCTGTGGGTAAGAACTCGAAAGAAATTTGTTACAAAATGTATTTAAACCAAAAACAGCTAATATACCATATTGCCCCAAATGTAAGAAGATATTTTTTCTGGACATTAGGTTTGAAGAAGAGGGAGTTGTCTTATATTCAAAGACTAGACAATTAAATGGTCATAACATTAGATATTTTTTTTGAATGGAGAGAGTACGACTTTAACATGATCTTCTACAGTGTTGCATTATGGGTTGTTCGTAGCCTGGGCTAGTGAATGTTTTCTAGTCCGTTTATAGTGAAACTTTTAGGGTTAGACAGTAAATGTGTTTCATTGGTCCGGGTTAACCTGCAGGAGTTTCTGAAGGCTCGAGTGATGCGTTTTCCCACCACGCAGCAAATAGAAACATCATGAATGACAGTGGGTTCTTGTCATCTCCTAGTGTCGTTACTGCGGAAATGAGCCAGGGAGAAAATCTGTCAAACAGCCAAGATTTACAGCTGTCAGAGAAGATGAGCTCAAAAAGACTGAAGACTGAAAAATGCTTGCTGTCAGAGAAACTGATTTTAACGGCTGAAAGTTTGAGTTTGTGGCTGATAGGCAACGTACACAAATGCGGGTTTTATGTATTACTGTATTTCATGTTTCACTCATACAAGAGAAAAGGCTTCATTGATGATGACTCTCTTCACCTTAGATTAATGCTATCTCAGGAAAGCTTTCACTACAGGATGAGTATCACAGTCGTCCTATATTCAGGTCAATACAGTACTTCATAATTCACCTGTAGAAATAGTAATCGCGTCTTAATCATCACAAGTCTATTCACAACAATCTAAGACCTCTTCTCTTGACACTGCAGCTCACCACAACAGAACATAGTTTCAATCATGTGTAGCTCAAACTTAAATCTGTGAATTTTGTTACATACTGACAGTAACAAATGGTCAGGGCCTCCATCAACAAACTATCGCCATGTTGTCATGCACACAGTGAACATTAACAGTGGTGATGAAGAAATGAGTTATGGAGCTACTGACACCATGAGTGGTTAACTGCTGATACAAAGAATGAAAAGCAGCCTAACTCATCTACAATTAGCTCTCCCCCAGGCGCAAAGCCCTTCCCCAAACAGCAGCTAGCTCGGTGGGTGGGCCCTTACTTGAGGCGAACCGCCGGGGGAGAAGCCTTGATTGGAGACTGGGGAGGTTGGAGACTGAGTGGCTGGTGAGCCACTCTGATTGCGGTACTGTTGGAGGGAAGAGGGTTAGCTAGCACTAAGCTTCATGCCTGTCACACACAAATCTCTGTGAGAGGTTATCAGCCAAGGATCTGCTCAGTATGTGTAGTGTGCATACATGTAGGTGGGAAATGGTACCAATAACCACCAGATAAACTGTGGGACAACTCTGTGGCTGGCCAGTTTGTCTACACTTCTGGAAAATGTGACTGCAGAATACTAACATCTGTTGATCCTACTCTAGTAAAATAGTCCAGTTAAAGTGACTTCTGTGTTATAGAGAGTGGTCTAAGGCGTATTTGTGTTTCTTATAAGCTTATATCAGCCAATTTCTTGCTTTAACATTACACACAAATTCAACCAACTACATCCAAAAATGCCTTAACCTACACAAAAGCTGAGAAAACTATAGAAAATGTTGAGTGCCAAATGGTGAGAAGAATCAGCAATTTCAACAAGAAGACTGACACAAATGACTACATGCAAGGAAAGAGCTTCAACTAGGCTCAATACTAATTTCTGAACAAATACATCAAAAATACAAAAGCAAAAATAAAATAAAAATTTTTGTCCGTGCTATCTAAAGGCTGCTAGATTATGGTAAAAATTAGGGTTGCATCTAATGATTATTTTTATTATGATTGTTATTATCATTGATCTGTCGATTATTCTATTGATAAATCAATTAGTCGTTGGGTCTATAAAACGTTAGAAAATGGTGAAAAATGCCAAAATCACAATTTCCCAAAACCCAATGTGACGTCTTCAAATGACTTGTTTTGTCCAACTTGTTCTGTCCAACCAATGGCCCAAAGATATTCAGTTTACTGTCAAGTATAACAAAGAAAACAATTAAATACTCATATTTGAGAAGCAGGAACCAGAGACCAATGATTACTCAATAATCAAAATAGTTGCTTTTTATAGAAAATTATAGAAAATGTTAAGTGCCAAATGGTGAGAAGAATCTCTCAGCTTTAAAGGATGTGCAAGCATCTTCCTGAACATCACACAATTAATAAAATTATCTGATAGTCAAGAGTAAAGATGTGTTTCTCCTAAGGTGAGTTATTCTAAAAAACTGACAAATTAATGTCAAAGCCCAGTAGCCTAAAAAGGATGTGAAGATATTTACTGGAATCTATTCTGGGTAGAGCAATAGAGTGACAAAATGAATAGAGGCTTAAGAATAAGCGAAATGGTTCCAGTCATTTTATCAGGCTAACTGTTTGTTATTTCTGCTCCCGCTTTCTGACTAGACGCCCTTGCTTCTTACCGAGCTGATGCTGATGCTGGCGGTTGTCTGGCTCTGGCTGTCTGGGGAAGGGCTGCTGGCAGTGGCAGTGGCTGTACCAGTGGACGCCGGCGTTGGCAAGGTGATGAGCTGGATGCCCTGTGGCAGGGCCTGCTGCTGCTTCTGCAGGTCACTGAGCAGCTGAGCCTGGGCCTGAGCTGTCAGCTGGTTGAACAGGGGGTACTGGGCGAGCTGCTGCTCCAGGGTCAATGACTCTGTTGGCACGGCCTGAAGTAAAGACACATACGGACTCTCTTTAGGCTAGTCCAATTAAGTGTGTTATATTTTTAAATAACTTGAGCGTTATTTTTGTGTAATTTGAGCTCTTTACCCTCCTAGACTCAAAGTGCTTTGTCTCTGGGTTTGACTATTCCACTGTTATAAAAACACCACCCAGGCACCAATTTTAAGTTAGGCCAGCAGACCCTTACCTGTGTGATGTTAACAGGTGAGGACAGGGTGGGTGAGAGCTGCTGTGGGGACTGTTGGAGATGGAGGTCAGAGGTGAGGGTGAGTGGCACCACAGGGGGTTGCCGGCGCTGTGCCGTTACAGGCTGAGAGGTGGTGGGGATCCCTGGGAAGGAAAACAATATACACGTAAACCCGATCGGTGTCTATGACCTACTAAATGATGTAAATTAAAAACAAAAAACAAACAGCAACAATCAGCAATTTCAACAAGAAGACTTACACAAATGACTACATGCAAGGAAAGAACTTCAACTTGGCTCAATAGTAATGTCTGAACAAATACATCAAAAATACAAAAGCAAAAATATAATGAAAATTTTTGTCTGTGCCCTCAAAGATGGGGGAAAAAAAAGAGGGAAAAAAAAAAAAGAAAAAAAAGAAAAATCTAAAGGCTGCTAGATTATGGTAAAAATTAGGGTTACAACTAATGATTATTTTTATTATGATCATTATTATTAATCTGTCGATTATTCTCGATAAATCAATTAGTCGTTGGCGCTATAAAACGTTAGAAAATGGTGAAAAATACCAAAACCATAATTTCCCAAAACCCAATGTGACATCTTCAAATGACTTGTTTTGTCCGACCAATGGCCCAAAGATATTCAGTTTACTGTCAAGTATAACAAAGAAAAGAATTAAATATTCATAGCTGAGAAGCCGGAACCAGAGACTAATGGTTTATTCTTAAAAAAATGACTCACAATGATTAATCAATTATCAAAATAGTTGCTTGATTAATCGATCATTCGACTAATCATTGTAGCTATAGTCAAAATAAACAAAAACATGATGAATTTTTTTAACAAAAAATACATTTTGTGTGGGATGCATAACAGTCTGACTGCAGAATACCATGTGACCAATAGATACAGTAAGTCCCTGTGTTTTTGTACAACTCTTACATGGTTCTTTGGGTTTTTCCAAATTGAGTATTCAAATATGAGGCGCTGTGACTAACTGATACTGTTAAGCCAAACTGATCATCAGCTAAGAAAAGACCAAGCCATCGGAAATGATGAAAAGGCAGCCAACAGCCTGCTGATCCAGACTCGGCACTCATGTCAACACTGCATGTGCTTCACTAGAGGTGGCAGACATGAGCGTAGAATAGCATCTTGTTACTTTTTGGCATTTGGAGAATATTGTTGACCTATTTTTGAGCTGTGTTTCACAGATTACTGTGTAATCAAATGACTTAAATGCATGTGAACACAACCAGTGTTACAGTACCAAGTCTTATCTTCTACTTTTTTACTTTGTGGCTGTTCCAAGCAAAAATATTCTGCAAACTATCCCGTTCCACTTAAAATTAAAACTAAAACTGAAAACTAAATGATGTTTTTTGGGCTACAACATGATTAAGTGTTGCAAAAGTGAGAAGTATAAAGGAGTTTTTTTTCCTTCACTTTGTTACATTCAATTCCACAACCTCCCCAAATAATGAACATGAATTAACATTTGTTACCGTGGCTGGCAGCGCTGATGCCCAGGTGGGTGAGGTTGGTGGTCAGGCTGCCTGTGCTGTTGGATGAGCTTAGGGAGGGGAAGGCCACCGTGTCCTCGGGGTCCAGTGGGGTGGACAGCGGAGGGGGGAACTGAATGTTGGTCAGATCAGGCAGCGAACCGCCGGTGTTGTGTGCAGCTGGGAGAACGGACGGGTTCAATTCCTGGTCTGGTGATGGGAATATACTAACAAACACAAGTTCCATCAGTCATGAGAAAAACTTTTTGATTTTCCTGGGACACGACTACGAGCATTAGACTTTGAACAACAAACACAGATGCCAATATTTTTAGCTAAAGACACTGATAGTTCATGCAATAACTCAATACCTTTAAATCTGGCCAATTCTGAACCAATTATGTTATTATCATTGTTTTCTTTGAGGTTAAAAAAGGCATTTAAAATAGCATTTTAACAAATAAAACTCATGAACGAGAAAGAGATACACGCGGAAATAAAAGGCCCAATCAATGAAATATAAAACTGTAGAGTTTGACCAATAAAAATAATAATTTTATGCTTGTTAAATGATAAGAATTGAGAATGTTGGCCCACGTTTACAAACATTACAGATGTAAACAAGCCTTTAACAGCAGTAGAAAACAATGAAGAGCTGTCGTTTAGTATCAGTTTGTGTATGAAACTATCCTTAATTAATTTGGGTGTGACTTTTCGGATTCCTCTGAATTTCGGCATGAGCAACCCATTTGTGACTTTAACTGTATAACAGATTGCAGAGACATTTATTGAACTCTCATTTTTAGTGGGGCTGAAAAGTAACAACAGACGACTCCTACAATAATATTAAAAGCACTAATCACAGCTTTCTAAATTGTAATTCCACCTCTAAAAACAAATGCAACACAGAGGTCAGGGCCCTGCTTTTTACTAGGATCAGTTGTGCCATATCACCATACGGGACATTTCCTACAGGACTGGCGGCATGCTTGTTCTAGTGCCTTTCCAGCATGTTTCCCGTGTACCTAGACCAGCTATCATGTATCAGTGAACTTGCAGCATGACTTAGTTATGGCTGTGTGACTGACCGGCTGCCATACTCCGGTGGTGTTTTAACTGTAAAGAACAATAACACGATATACTTAAGCCACTCACTTGATTCCTGGGACATCGCATGTGTTGGGCTTTGATGCATCATCCTGAGGAGAAAACGTAATTATGAGCTGCAGATCTTGTATCATAACACGTGTACACCTTGTAGCCCTTCCCTCTCCCATCAGTACCTTCTTATCATTCCACAACTGTTTCTGCGCATCCTTGTCTGCATTTGACTCTGAATTCTCCGTCCCAGGCACTGTTAGCAGCAGTACTAAGTAGTGAAACAGCACAGACACAGTTGCTTGCTGTGACAAAATACACACCAACTCAAATCAGTGCAAGAAATGAGTCATCAATATCCCACCCAGTCATGCAGAATATAGTGCTGTGCACTAGATTCCCGAGTCTCTAAAAATAGCAAGGTGACCACCAGACAGACTTGAGTGGATGCCAGCGAATCCTGGCTTTATTATAGCAGAGCCTCACACATAAAAAGACATAATCCATGGATAAATCAGTGAATTATGGATCCTCCTCTCTAGATCCTCCCGAGTCAGCTTCATTCAGAGATGTTACTTCTCTACAGGTAGCTGAGTACTGTATTCTATACTGCATGCTGAAATAGTTATTTGCCAGAGATCAGTATCCATTTACTCCATAAATATTTCACTAAGAGTCTAGATCCACTTCTTTGTGGCATCAACCCCTCTTGTGGCATATATGGTTCGCCGCCTGCATCAGCACATTAATAAATAAAAGAGGCTCTGTGTCTTTGTAACTGGATCTCCCGTTACCTCGTTTAGGCTGCAGCTCCTGTGATCCCCCTGCAAACACCTCCTGGGGCTTCGGATTCATGGTGCTCTGGTGTAAGGCCGAGTCTGAATTTGTCCTGTATGTGTTAGAAAGATGAGTTGTAAGCGAAATCGCTGCCAAATCCCCAACGGGGGCAGACTGCCAATACGGCATCATACCCATCAAGGATCAGACACTGTTACAAACACTTGTTTACCATCATTTGGTAAGTGTGTGGCCTTCTTCGTGTTGGTTGAGTTTGGAAGTTTTGTATCAACACAGATGCACAGTCATGTAGTTTAATTTTTTGCAATTGAGCTGTATCCGGTTTTGTGCCCCACTTATCATTTTGGCAAAAAGACAAGGTGAGGTGGCTTACCTTCTCCAGCTCGTGTCTGGCGGTGGGGAGAGGTAAACTGAGCTGTAAGGACAGCTGTCAATGTGAATTTCGTTAAGGCTAATAAAGTAGACGGGATGAAAGATGGATGTGAGCTAATCAATACTTTCATGCCTCTTGGCTGATTCAACCTAATACACCTGATACATACACACAAGTTTTACTAGGATCCAATTACTTTGAAAAGGGATTGTCTCTTGTTATCTAATGGTGGAACATATTTCTAAGAATGATCCGATCAACAGGAGTGTAACAACCCATATTGTATCATTCAATATCACGCTCTCAAAATAACTTCACTCTTTGATCAAAATCTGATGAACGCTGCAATTCTCTGAGATGGTATCTCACTCTCACCACAGTTGGTGATTTTTATGGTGTGTAAGGTCTACACATAATGCTGAGAAATCACTCTAAATGGATCGGACAAATCCCCACTGCTTCACTCTGAGGTTTCAAACATTATTTGTTTTTATGTGTTCCTCACGAACCTTTTTGTATGAAATTATTTTGGTTTAGTGCAACCTGTCAACCAAATAATACCAGTGTTATTTGTCTAATAAATTGCAATTACTCATTACATGCTTCTGTAAATTAAAACTATGCTAATTAAGTCTCATCTATCTTTCTACCTTAAATAAAAAGACAGAGCTGGAAGAACCTCCCTCACAGTTTACATCCCGTCTCAAGTTCAATTCATTTACTGTAACTATTATACCAACTATAAAATAATACAGCTGAAATAAAATTGAATTGTATTCGTGTCTGGGATCATTGTGGGTTCCCACGAAATGATAGCATCACTAGACATGGGGAGTGGATCGGACAAAGTGGTTCACACTTGAAACCTACTCAGATAATGTTATGTCTCTGGAAATGGCTGAATCAAACAACTTAACTTGCACACCCAAGTATCCTCAAGTCACCCAAGCGTCTATTACCAAAGGTAGGCTAAAACAAGACTAAGGCGTAAACACCACTGTACAGCTGACTCCAGATGCAGACTCAAAGCAGAGCATAGCAATCACAAATAAAGTTAAAACATCCTCATCACCACACCCTTTAAAACAAAGGATATTTGGCGTCCATGTTTGTCAACTGACAGTGGCCGGCGGTGAGGATGTGATGCGGTTCCGGTCACGGTAAACACGCTCTACCAGCCCGTGGTGCCTGGTTGTCCGACTGGTATCCAGCACCGAGTTCTAGAGTAAACACACCACGTGAAGGAGGCCAGCAAAACCACTTACTTAAACAACAAAGTAACGTCTCAGGATAATGTTTTAGGATTAATGGTGCAAATGTGTTCATTTCAAAATGAGTCAAGCCATGGGCCCCCCGTACTGATGCTCGAGTTGGCAAATGTATTTAAAGATGAAAAGCCATGACAAGCAATGATATACTTTAAAATTTAGGAACCAAATTACACTGCAGGGTAGAACTGGTATGCCTTAATTCCTGAACCAAGATAAAACCTGGTTGGACCTCGCAGCTTTGACCAGCAGATCATTGCTGAACACTTTACTGCCGCCATAACCTAAGATATGCCTGCAAACTTTCTTAAACTGCTTTATAAAGAATTCACTGTTTTAAGCCAATCTATCACCAGTACTACAGATAACTGCAGTCTTTCTATGTCCAATATTATCGCCAACAGCTAAGAAAGGTACACTGGTCGAGAACAAACCTTTGATTTACCAGCCGAGAGGCTAAGGGCTCACCTGAAAAGGCAGGTCAATGTTGCCATTTCCAATCTGATTGACATTGGGCAGTGAGCCTCCATAGTACTGTCCACGATTCTGCCCTAGTTGCAAATACTGGGTCTTCTGTAACTGCAACTGTGCAAAGTAAAATTGCATGAAAGCATGAGTGAATGACTGATCTGATTCACAAAAAAGTGATGCTTAAAATGAATGATGCCTGCCAGTCCACAGTGGTGAAATGAACGATTAATGACTCAACTAACTGACAGTTGAAACATGATGAGACAGGCAGATGTGGCTGTTTCATGAACAATCAAGAGGCAGACAATATCTTTCAGAGCAAAAGAATAAAAAATAAAAAACAAACAAACAAACAAACAAACAAATAAATCACATCAGCTGATGTGAGTGACACCTGACTGACAACTGGTGTAATTACAATCAGACTTTCCATGTAACACATCTGGCTATTACATCAGCCACACGTCTTAATACAAAATCTGTCACAAAAGTCATGTATGTTATTACAAAACAATGTGATGGGAGGCCTCCTATACCAATAAGGAACTGCAGTGAGATTGATCTGAACAGATGCAATGGATTGATGTTTAGATGGCAACACAAAGAAATCTGGCAGAGACCACAAATTTGAGAAGTTAATTAAATTCTTCTCCATGCAGTAAATGACAGCACAGCTCAGGTTTACACTAATGCAACGTTTGGTAAGTGGGCATCATTTCCAGCAATAGGTCCAACAATTAGCCCAAACGTTTCCTGGCAACGAGATGTTCCTTCTTTTGTGGTAAATTGATCTGAAATGATTACTTAATTGATTGACTGAAAACAATTTTGATAATTTTGGCAACAATTTTGATAATTGATTAATCATTTCAGTTATTTTTCAAGTTGAAAAAAAATTCTCTTGTTTCTAAAATATAAAAATTTGCTTCGTCACTCTGTTTTATATGATTTTTCACTGATTATTATGGGACTATAATCCAATACGTCAATTTTTGTGGGAGTAAATTATAATAGGGATTTTTCACTTTTTTCTGATAGTTCATAGAATAAACTAGTGCTGCAACTAACTTATTTTAATTATCAAATAATCTGTAGATTATTTGTTTTGATTAATAATGCAATTTTTCAGTTTATAAAATGGAAGAAAATAGTGAAAAATTCTTATCACAATGTATCTGAGCCCAAAGTCATGTCTTAAAATTGCTTGTTTTGTCCAACCAACAGTCTCAAACCCAAAAACATTAAATTTACAAATATATAAAAGCAGAACAAAACAGCAAATCCTCACATTTTAGAAGCTGGAACCCATGCCAAAATGGTTGGCATTTTTGCATGAAAAATGACTTAAATTATTAATTAATGATCAAACTCACTCACTTAATGACTAATCAGTTAATCGTTTCGGCACTAAACTAAACAACTGCTTGGGATAATGATCAGCCGGTTAATCGACAATCGAGCAGGAACGAGTCAACTGACAGAAAACAGAATAATTTTTTTTTTTTTCCAAGCAAAAATGACGAACATTTGTTGGTTCCAGCTTCACAAACATGGGAATTTGATGTTGTTATCGGTCATTCATAATAATAAATTGAGTATCTTTTGGTTTTGGGCTGTTGGTCGGACAAAACAAGATATTTGAAGTCATCGCGTTGGGCTATGGGAAATTACAATTTCACATTTTCTTTCCCCCTACAAATTTTCTGTCATTTTATACACAGACCACAATAATAATCGTTAGTTGCAGCCCTGGTGGTTAACTCGACTGTTTACGATTGTTGCGATAAAGTTGTCAAAGTTACCCTGACTTAACATTAATTTACACTAACTAAACCAAACTGTCAGACCTAGTAAAACAGAAATGTGGGTCCTTTAGAGCCGACTATTTTCCACAAGCCAGATGTTTGCTTACTGTTAAACAGCTAATAGGCTACCGAGCTAATGTAACGGGTAACGTTAAGCTAGTAGTAGATTGTGAACGGGGGGGTTCACTGGTTGTAATATCTGACCCCTCTCAGAGATACTGCTCGTATTTAGTTTGTAGCAGCTGACTTTTCCTAAAATTTTACCAAGCAGTGATTTACATGTCAGTCGGTTTGTTTGCTAATGTCAGCTGCTCACACCAGCCACAGACAAGAGCACAGGTGCACATTATTCAGGCTAGATAAGCTGGTTAACGCTGCATACGTTGTACCCTGAAATAGGCCAGGGTGCTTTTTGCAGGCAGAGTGAAAACATGATTTTGTGGTGTAGCACCGGTGCAGCTAACATTAAATCAACTTTAGCTACTTTAGCATCAAAACGTTTGGATTTATCCCCGCAGCGTTCGTTAGCTGCAAAAACAGCGCTGCAACAAAATGTAAACAGCCGGGGGTTTGAGGGTCTTACCCGTGCAGCTCTGGTGATGTTCAAGTCTTTCATCACTTCTTCAAACGCAGCGGTCTCCTCCGCCTGTTTCTGATTATGCAAAGCAATTTTTTCGCTAAATTTGCGAGGATTGTTAGAGGACGCCATCTTTCCCTCTTCTTCTCAATGGAATGTTACGTTACGCACCACGGCAGGGCCTTGTGGTGTCGTCATCACGCAGGATCAGCGTGTCTGTTATTTTGCCTTTTCCCTCTGCAACTTTTGCCAGTAACCCAGGGTTGGTGGCTGGGTGAGTCTGCAATGAAACAGGACAAGTATGGATGGATTCACCGCCCGCGGCGTTCCTGGAGCGAACATTTGTTGTCGGGCCCCTATTGGCCCCCACTTTGAAACTATGGCTCTGAGGCAGTTTCATGATTTTCCCATGCACCCAGAAACCAATCAGTGCTCTGGAGCATAAATGATTAGCTGATTAATCAATCAGTCGTTTGACAGAAAATTAATTGACAACTATTTTGAGAATCAAATAATTAATTGTTTACGTCATTTGTGAGCCCAGAAAAAAAAAAGCCAAAAATTCACTGGTACCAACTTTTAGTTTTCACAGTTTTCTAAGACGGTAAACTCAATATCTTTGGGTTTTTGATTTTGTTGGTCAGAAAAAAATAAAACAATTAGAATATGTAAACTTTGGCTATAGAGAGTGATGATGGGAATTTCTCACTGGTTTTTAACATTTTATTCACTGAACAATCATTCGATGTCAATAATCAGTAATTGTCAGATTTATTGACATGAAAATAATTGTTGGTTGCAGCCTCACAGTTCTCCCATGATGGAATGATACGACCTCGCCCCAGGTTTTCTTTGCGTTAATTACTTGACACACAGAAAAAAAAATCAAAGCAATTTGATAAAAACACAACTTTACGACAAATGAGCAAGAAATATAAAACAGCTGAGGTCTTAAAACTAGATTTGTGAAAAAATTTATATGAAATTTTTGATGAATCAAATTATGTAGACCCAAATGATATGTAGTGAACCTTGTGCTTTTGGAGGCCTCTGGAGGTCTGGGGCCCCCGGGCAGTTGGTTGCTTTGCGCCGTTGGTAATCCAGCCTTGAAGATAAGATAGAACTTTATTCACCAGAAAGGGAATTTCTACCAGCTGCCACAGGCCGGCTGGTATTGATTTTACCTTGTGAGTGTGTGTGTGTGTGACATCATGGCAAAATGTGGCGCTGGAAACAGCAACTGTAGCGGGAACTACCTCAGAGTTGGTTTTGAGTACTTCGGCAGGTGTTTATGTGTCTGTCTTTCTGTCTGTTCTGACAGATTTTGTCACGATAGTGTAACAACCGTGCAAGATACAGTCACTTAACTTTACAGGTGCGTAGTTTAGATCAAAATGAAGGCCGAGTTCAAAGATGGTTGTGGTCCAGCCCATGAGTGCTGAGTACTCATGTAATAATGTCATAATAACTACTAAGTATTCATGGAGACTTGCCAACATGTTGGCAGGCATTGCAGCTGGTATGATCCCATCGCAGGATGGTCTCTAGTTGCGCCTAAGATAGCTAGCTAAAAAGATGAAAGTGTCGTGCTGGAGGAGGATTTTCCACACCCTGGCAGCCAATACGTTGTCAACCCCTAACCTTTAGTTTTAATGAGGTATAACCGTTACAATGTTTCAAATTACAGGCAATTAATGAACTGCACCGAAAGGTGCATCTGCGTTACTGTGTCAAAAATGATACAAATTCCAAGCATTGAAATATGCATCAATGCATGGAAACTGAAAGAGTGAAAAGACCGCATGAACTGTATGAAGTTATGATCATACTGCAAGTAGAAAATGTAATGAAGACCAGTAGCAGGAATAAAAAACGGTGGTTTAAGAATGAGGTGCATGATAATAATCCACGGCAGTGTTCAGTATCAGTGTCATTTGTACAGACTGATGGCCACTTGGAAGAAGGGTCTCCTGTAGCCATTGGTGGTTCACCTCGGGGGTTCTAGCCTATTGTGGAGGACGCTCCTGTATTCACGCAGAAAGGATGAAGGTGGAGAAGTATTGTCCATGTTGCTCAGTAGATTGAGCACCGTCTTTTTCTCTATGACATTTCCACCAGAGAATCAAATTCCACCCACACAGGATACATCTAACTCCTAGTTTTTTTGAGTTCTTGTTATACACACCAAAATGACCTGTAATTTGATTTTAGGACATCTAGGTTGAGGTATACTACGTTACATTTTTAACAGTTTATAAAACAGCAAAAATAGGTTTTCTTTCTTTTACATTATGTTGCTTTTTTGAAGCATACTGCACATAGATTCACTGATCAAATTCATTTTTTTAAAATTTACGTAAGTTAGAATAATACAATTGAAGAGCCTGGGGAACCCTCGTGTTCTACTGGTTAAGGTAAATACTATACGCTGTAACTGCAAACTCCGGGGTTTGATTTTTTGGCCAGGGGCCTTTGTTGCATGTCATACCTCTCTCTTTCTGTCCCCATATTTACTGTCCGTCAGCATCTTATATTACATATTATACTACTATTATATATTATACTACCAGTCCTCGTAAGTTTCTTGTGGTTGCAACAAACCTGGCATGATAAGTAGCGCTGAAACAATTAATTGATTAATCAATTAGTCAATCAACAGAAAAATAATCAGATAATTTTGAAAATCCCTCAGTTGTTTTTTTCTAGTAAAAATGAACAACAAAAAAACAAACAAACAAACAAAAACAAACAAACAAAAAACCCAGACAGTTTAACACTTTAACTTGGCTTTCAAATGTTTGGACTCAAACATTCAAACTTTTATAATGCAAGACAGTGCTTCAGTTGGCTTGCTGTGGAAACAGACCATCTTAACAAAGTAGAAAATCAAAACGCACGGTATTTTTAAAACATGATTTACCTTTAATAAAGGATGCTAATAAAGCTACACAAATGTCAACATTCCCCTTTGACTAAAGCCATTTCTTTAATATTGCACTTCAACAATATGTTGCGCTTTTACTGGTACAGGTAGAACAAGACAAAGACACACTAATGCAAACAGGAGACTTAAAATGGACACTCCTTTCCATCATATAGATGGTCACATTTAACAGGGAATAACAAGAACTTTAAGCTTGCTTCTTCCTTACGCACACATTAAGTACATCGATAACTTAAGCAGCAGTATCAGATGACCGATAAATAGTGCTTTGAAAAGTGCAGCAATGCAGGCGAATAAAAACACAAGCCGGTATCAGCGGTGACAAATGGATAGTTTGAGCGAGTTTTCCATGTAAATGAGACATCTGTGAGGGTTTGAGCAACAGTTCAGAAGTTAACTCTTCATTTTTTAGAAGAAAATTATCCCCTGCAATGTAACATGCTACTGTGTTACTGCAGTTTTATGGACAGAACATGTACTGAACGCAACATGTAGCACTCGTTTAACATAAAAAGCAAACACTGAGATTTCCAGTGGACACACGCATTAATGATTTCTCTAGCTGCCTCATGAGGTCACACTGGTTTGGTGGGGGGTGGCATGGGGACAGCAGCAATTAACAACACACAAACAACCAAAAAAAAAAAAAAAAAACATTAATACCATCATGCGGGGTAACTGATTCCAAGTTTAGACACATACACTACTTGTGTTTATTTGTGCAATCGGTTCTGTGCATTGATATGTGGTTTGTTGATTGGTAAATTTGACGAGACATGTAAAAACAGTAAGATGACCAGTTAGCTTGTTTCTTTGAATAATTAAACAAGAAATTAAAAAAACAACAACTGTACAATCAAAATGTCCAACATTTTAAACTTTGAGTCTCTTAATACCTTTGCACAGCAAATTTTAACTCAAGACTTTCATTCAAAAATGAGATTTCCAAGTCATACCTACTAGAAAAAAATAATAGCATAAAATAAAAGAGCCTATCTGTGTTGTTTGTAACTTAAGCCCTTGATTGGTAAAACTTTGAACTATGACTGAATTATGAATATTTTTGTGATAAAAAATGTTGTAAATTTTGCTAATGCTATTCTGGAAGAGAACCTCTCTCTTTTAAGTTCTTTTGCCAGTGATCTTATATTTTTCAAATGGGTAAGTGTGCAATAATCAAAGACAGATTATATATTATTTTATGACTGAAAAACATACTGGCAATAATATAGTAGTAAATCTGTTACTGAATTCAAACAGGAAATTACACACTCACATATCTTGCTAAAGGCTTTTCCACTGGAACGTATTAAATGTGTTGGTGAATACTGACGAACTGTCATAACCTATGATTCAAAAGCTTGTGTCTGTATCATAAGTGTCCCAACATAAAAACCCTTTGGAGTTTTCATATTATAATTTGCTCATTTCGACGGAAGTCTGCCTCTTGATTAGACACATCTTTCCCAAAACAAGGATATAAAATAATACACCATTCTGTGTAATGCTGCCTAGTAGCTTTTCAGGTCATTCCCTCTCTCTCACACACACACACACACACACTCACACTCACACACACAACGATAGCTTACATTATGTTCACACCTTGTGTTGACTCAATGGTCAGCAGAAAGGGCACAAGGAAAAAAATCTTCACAGTCACAGGTCAGACAGTGTTTTGTGGAAGTATAATCGGTGTACAAGCAATGCCCGCAAAAGATTCTGGGAAGTGCAAGTCCCTCTCCCACTCATCTGTCTCTGTGTTGTACACCTGCACGATGCTCGTGACATTGTTCAGGTGCCAGTTGTAGCCTCCAACGACGTAGATCTTCCTGTCCAGCAAGCAGCAGCCTGCCTCAGACTGCCCTGCTCTCATGGGACTGACAGTGGTCCACTGGTCGTTCTCTGGACTGTAATACTCGACCGCAAGCACATCAAAACAACGGTCCACGTGGTCCATGCGACCGCCCAGAGCATAAACCCGATCCCCGGTGCTGATCATGGCATGCAACACTCTGGGTTCATTCATGGGAGCTCTAAAGTCCCACTGGTCTGATACCGGGTCATAGCAGTGAAGAGTTTTCTTGTCATCCAATGAGACGCCGTAACCCCCTGAGATATACAGCTTTTCTCCACAGGGAGTCCCTGCATGACCCCAAATCCTGCGTTTTAATGGTTCTACATAAGTCCACTCATTCTTCTTTGGGCAGTAACACTCCACTGATGAAAGACTGCCAGATCGATTGCGCCCCCCGGTGGCATACAGCTGTCCCTGCAGCAAGTTGAGCTGAAACTGGATACGCGCCTCCTGCATGGGTTGGATACGTATCCACTGGCTGAGGTGTGGGTCGTAGCGGAAACAGCTGTCTACCGCTCCCTCGCCGCTGCGGTACTGTAGGTGCTGTCCCCCGACAACGTACACAAAGTTATCAAGTACGGCCACGCAAGCATGGCTGCACCCTGCCTCCATCTCTGTCAGCTCTTTGAACTGGCGGTAAGTGATGTCAGGGAGATGGAACACCTTGGTGCTCACTGTGCGGTCGTTGTCAGTGTAGGGCGTCCCACCAAAGGTGATGAGTGACATGACGTCAGAGCGAATGAGAGTCCTCGAGGACTGCATCTCGTGCTGTCGGAAGGGAAGGATCTGGTAATTGAAGGCCTCAAGGAGATATTGCCGGCACAACACATCTTCCACCATAATGTCCACCGTCTGAACACTGTCCACCAGCTCTGAGGAGCGCATGAGCGGGAAGCGGACATGGCAGAGGACACTACTGGCTTGAGCCCGGCGACACTCGTCATACTGGAGCCACCTGATGGCGGCGTGGAAGAGATCGATCTCACTACAGTTCTTCAGTTTGTTGCTCTGCAGGAAGAAGACGAGGCGTTCCATGGGGATGTGCAGGAAGTCCTCCTCCTCAGCAATTTGGAGGAAATGACGAAAGGTGAAGGCATCCACCGATTCCTTGAGGGAAGACAGGCTGAAGGTGGTGGCCATCTGGCCGATGTGCAGGCAGGTCTCCACGCTCATGGCTGACTTGAGAAACTCCTCGCAGAGCTCCACGACTGGGACCATCTGAAGAAACACAGCTGCTCCGAGGACATCCTGAATACAGTCCAGGTCTAATGTGACTTCTGCACTGTAGGCAAAGTCGATAATATGCTTTAGCCCACGTGCGGACAAACCCTTCAGCTCAATGGTATCCTGATTTGACTCCCTCATGCCTCCGGTAAACATTGCTCTGAAACACAAGAACAATTCAAAGTAGAATGGCTCAAGCTTAAGACAAAAAGCAAGAAAACAAACAAATGAGTGCGTGATTTTGCATTTTGTTGCGAGTTTCTCATTTCTCCGACCCTCACCTTCCTCTCCCAACTAAACTGCTTTGATTATAGTTGATCTGTAAACCGCAGCTTACTCTAAAAGTGCACTCCGTATAAATTGCTCTGGGTAAGAGCCTCAGTTAGGTGCTTCCAATTTAAAAATGTAAACGGGCAGCGAAAAGTCTTATGATTTCACTAACCTGAAGTAATCACTACAGGCAGCCAGCACAGCTTTGTGGACCTGGAAGCGCTCCTCATTGATGGCCAGTACAACGTCAAGTAGTTGGCCCTGAGCCCGCAAGACTGACAAGCCCTGAAGGAGGGTGGCACTGTGGCTCGGGGCCGAGAAAGTACAGCGCAGGGTGCTATTCTTGTTAGCCATACTGGGAGAGAAAAAGAAGGCTTCGTCACAAGCAGTGAATCAAAGGATTCAAATAAAAACGACATACTTGAATTGTCAAATGAACTTTTATATTGAATTCTTCAATGTAATGTATGCTGCTATGAGCTATTATATTCTGGTCAAATGGGCTGTGTAGCTCAATAATATGTGATGCAGTGTGTGGTGTAAACAAAAGATATAGATACATACAGCAACAGTGATGGAAATTTAATCTAATCTGCTACAGTCGACCAGGAGGAAATGAAATTATAGAGAGCGTATCTGCACACACTAAATAGGAGAAATGCCAGCACTCTATGTAGACACCTCATTAGAGGGCATAAACACAGAAAACTTACTTACTTACAGAAACTTTTGCGAGAGTATTAAGATCTTACCAGCATAACTTTAAATCAAAACATTTCCACAAGCCACCCAAAGCAAAGGGAGAAGTGACAGCGCCAAGTGGGACAGAATGACAAGTCCCAGTTGTACTGTGACAGCTGCCATTATAGTTTTCGTTAGCACCTCCTCTACTGACCTGCTTTGTTGAATAAGACTCAAAAATTTAAGCCAAAAAATGCATCTATTGTTCACACCACATATGATTGTAAGGGAAAGATCCCGCTGTTCGAATCCATCATTTTACATATTCAGATAACAGATTCATAGAAATTGGGTTATGAAATATGAAATGGAAATGGGCTGAAGACTGAAGAAACGAAGCATTTAATGAGGTAATGGATCAAACAATACCCAACAACACTATCTTCTCTGTTCAAGTGAACAATAATTTAAGATTTGAAAGTTTTCTTACTTTTCCAGACTTTCCATACCTGTGCCCTGATCTTGTGTATCAAGTCATTGGGATTTCATGCATCATGGATATGGTCAAAATGACCCTTTTTTTCCCCCCTCATCTTAATTTCTATTTTTGTTGCAACCAAGTAGGGCTCCATGGGCGAAGGCCACGGAGTATGCCTCAGTTGAAAGAATTAGAAAGATTAATGTTTGCAAAAACTATTATAGATAAGCCGCAATGTTTCTAGGATAATGTTCTATGGACAGATGAAACCAAAGTGGAGCTGTTTGGGAATGCAGCGCATCAGTTTGTTTGCAGGCGACAAAATGAAGCCCATAAGGAATTTAAAACATGTGTCAGACTTTAATCAAAATGTCATCTGTCACAAAAACAAGTAAACAGACTGTTCACGTTTAACTTTACCATTTCTGTTCACAACCTGCAACTTTGTTTAGTTAGGTGTTGCCAGTTAGTCCTATTACTGTTACACTGTTTTCTGCACCTAACTTTCAATGTGTTTGGTGGGTTTTAGAGCTGAAACAATTAGTCAACTGACGGAAAAACAACTGGCAACCATTCTGATGACCAATTTAACCATTTGATTCACTCATCGAGTAAACTTGCAGACATTTGGTGGTTTCAGCTTCTCAAATGTGAATAGTTGCCTCTTTTTTTTTTTTTGGTCATATTATTTTAAACTGAACATCTTTGCGTTTGGACTTTTGGTTGGACAAAACAAGACATTTTGAAACATCACCTTGGTCTCTGAGAAATTATGAATAGCAGATTTTCACAGTTTTTTTTGTTGTTGATAATGTACGGATTAATCGATTGATCGACAATGAAGTAATCGTAAATTGCAGCCCTAGTTTGTTCACTGCAGTTAAGGCAAGCTAATCGTGACAGTAACACTAACTGGGGCAGCGTGATTCCATTAGCACTGCTCATGTACTGGAAGTATTGGCTTACCAATGATAATGTTTATTTATTCGTGTTTGTTTATTTGCACAGCAAAATAAATAAAATTACTATAAAAATGTATGATATGTACACGAAGACATCTTCATACAAACACACTGTCTACCTACATTTACTCAGGCATACATGAATCCAAAGTAAACAGGAGCTTGTAAGGGAGAGGTAGGAAGCTAAATGCTTATCAAAGACCTCTCCAACTAGAAGAAAATGTCTTTACCAAATCGTCGACACACGTGGTTTAGTTCATCTTTTACCACAGAGCAAACACGGGCTTAGGTTTGTCGACTCCTCTAAACAGACATCTGTAACATCCTTACTTTATTTCCACAGTTGGGTCATCGATAGATAAACACAAGCAGCGTGGCCGCCCGGAGGCCCGGACAAGTCCCCGGTGTTTCCTGGTGTAAAGACGCGGACGCTCCAGCGGGCTCGGACTGGGCTGCTGTCCCGAAGCCGCGGAGACTTCGGAAAAAAAAAAAAGGTAGCACCGAGTGACCGGTCCGACACTGCAGACACACCCCGTCCTCAGCCCGCTTCACTCACCTGTTCTGCGGATGTTTCGAAGCAAAATCCCCACCGTCCGACTCCGCCATCTTCTAGCACAGTGCAGCTTGCATAGGGCATTTTCAGGGCTGTTACCAGAAGGTCAGCGGCACGATTGGCCCGTTCATGGTGTTTTAAAAGCCTGTCCTTCAGGCACAGACGGAGGGCAGCCGTTTGTCTGTGGTCCGGTGGTGCAGACGGGGATGACCTGTCCTACCCGCTGTTTGCCACCCGTCCTGCCCCTGTACCGACAGCATCGGACCACTGGGGGGCGCCATCGTTACATGTCTACATGTGTACTGGTTCCCACGATTGCTCGTTTTATTTAATAGAACAGTGCCAAACCCCAAATATATTCAATTTTTTTAAATTATTTAAACCAGATAAATGCAGCTCAGTTCAGTAATTGAGTATTTCCATGTTCTACTACTCTACTAATTCATTTATTTGATAAATTTAGTTACTTTCCAGATTCAGAATAATAAGACAAAATATAATCAACAAATAAATTCTGATTTATTATGATAGAATAAGACTGTTGAAATTGAAAAGCTACCCAGCATTACATAAAATTATCAAAACTAGCTCCACCTCAACCAGCTGCAACGATGAAGTGAACAAATTTATCCATCAATAATTATAATACAATAATATGATACAACCTGTAATTCTGAAATGGCCCGTTCTGCATACTGCATTCAAAACTGATACTTTAAGAATATGTTTTTATGATAATACTTTTCTACTTGAACTTTTACTTGTAAAATAGTATTTCTACAGAGCGGTATTTATACTTTTACCTAAGTAAAAGATCAGAGTACCTACACCACAGTGTAAATATACTGTACTTCAAGTAAAAGTCTTTGATTCAAAATCTAGTAAAAGCGCAGAAGTATTATCAGCAAAATGTACTTAAACTGTCAAAAGTAAAAGCACTTCACATATCAAGTCCCTGATTTAGATGACTTCAGTTACACAGCTCTGGACCCCCAGCCCACCGAGACACGGCTGTAGGTGGAGGCCTTAACAGCAGGTAGCGCCACTGAGCTTCAAACTCCCAGTGTGGCCTGGGGGCCATCGATTCCTGTTCTGATGCACAGTTCGGCCTTCTGTGCTGTGGCTCGGTGCTCGGTGCCTGGCATGAGGGGCTCAGTCGTGATCCTGAACTTAAAAGCTTTCAAGAGTCCTGTGTAGGAGCTAGTGGCCTTTCTTTCTTTCTTTCATTCTTTCTTTCTTTCTCCATTTGCTCTCAGCACATCAACTTGTTAAGGTATGTAAGTGTTGTTTTTAAATCCTGATCTCTGCTGCCCCCAAATATAATCAGCTCCTGCATATTTAAAAATCTGTTGAGCGTATAACCTTTTACTTTACTTTTCTGCAATTAGCAGTGGCTATAAATATTGTTTGAAATGGGATATTTGCATAAAATCTGACAGATTGGCAGCCTTATCATTCTAAAAAAGCCTTTCTCAGGATGTTTCCTGAACTCTATCAAAGATCTCAAGACTTTTAAAGCAAATCTGTAAATCCAATATCTGGAAAATCCATATCAATTCTGTGATGTTGGCAAGATTACTACAAGCAGTTCTCACTTTATGCATCATGTCAGCAGAAGGATTACACACAGTATTTTCAGTAATGGCAGTATTACTTTAATTTTATTTAAACCAATATTTAGGGAACTGTATATTTTTGTCATTGACAGAAAGTTTCCCGCTGAAGTCTTGGCTCATTAAACTGTCTGTTATTTATGAGAGGCGCTACTGTGCATGGCATTATTGAAGCGTCCCTTAGCTGCACCTGCTGCGCTGAACAATGTATTATCACGAATAGTCAAATTGAACATAACCATTGGGCAAATCCCGGTGCGCTGCCGCATCGGTTACTGGCCCTGTCGGCCTGTCTACCGGTCCTCTCTCTGTGCATGTCCCACCATTTACTCTTTTTAATGTTGTGGCTGATCGGTATTTTCTTCAAGCTGTTGAGGTTGGCAACAGTCTGAATCTTTTGAGGTTGGCAGATTCAATTTGATTCAGGAGGAAAATGAATAAACTAACCCCAATTTTCCTCTGTATTGTACATTCAAGAGGGTGATGAAACCCTAAAATATTCTGGTGCATAGACGATCAAACTTCAGAGACTTCAGAGAAATAAAAATCAAATTCATAGTAAATGATCTGAATATGCCCCATAATTTAATGGGTTCTTCCCCGGCCCATGCCCCATCACTCCACCAACTTTCATGCAAAGCAGTTAAGTATTTCTTGCGTAACAAATAGACAGGGATGTCCACGTGTGGAAGATACATGTCCGTATTGTATTTATACACACAGACAAAACACTGACTGTCACCCTTGATAAAGTAAAAAGCCCCGAGAGGACAAGGTTTACAGTGATTTTTTAGAACACGTAAGGGGCCCACACATAACATTTATCAAATCCCAGCCTGTAGGGCAAATGATTTTGATCTCAATGTGGCGAGAAATAAAATACGTGAAACAACAGTGACTTTCTTGCTGATTTCCCTCTCCTCAAGCAGGCCACGACCAAACAGTAAATCTACTGCTGAAAAATTAAAGTGCAGTGTGGTGGAAAATGCAGTAAATCTGTCATCACTTCTAAAAAAATCAACATGACATCTTGTAGTTTAAACAAGCTAGGTCGAAACACCACAGAGGGCTCTTTGTTTATGACTAATCTAGCCTTTTCCTTTGCATAAGGTACCTTTTTCAAAGGCCAATTTTTTTTTGTGACCACTTCCTAATACATTTACACCTCTTCAAAGGCTCACTTCAAATTATCACGTCAAGTGCTCTGTTTTTTTTTTTGCAGGCTCAGGTTTCTTTTTTCAAGACCAAAGTCTGTTGTAAAGCTGTTTTCTTTTATTTGCACTTTGCTATTGTTGCAGTACACAGGAACTTTAATTTTAGTTTTTCTGATGTTTAAAGTTTTATGTTTTGATTACATTTAATATTTTATAGAGTTTCACAATGAGTTTGATCTAGATGTAACTGATCTAGACTGTATTGACTGTTTGAAATATGTAAGTTTAGGTCCAAACTTAGTTCTGATCTCTAGTGGTGCTAAAAATAGTAATTTTCAGAGAGTGGTGTTAAAAATGAAAAAAAAAAAAAAGAAGGGTTACATACAAATAAATGGCAAATTATGGTAACTACTATGCCATTAATAAAAAATTCTACCCCTAAATGATTTGTCAAAGATATTCCCTCTTTTTAACCTAAAATACAGTATAATATTAATTATATATATATATATATATAATCATATACTTGAAGGTATTACATGAGAATTTTAATTTTTTTATTGTTATTAAATTTAGTATTTCATTTTAAGATGTTTGCTAACATGCAAAATAGCACTAAACTTAAAGTTCAGCAGAGGCTGATGGGAAAGTCATTTGTTTTGCAGGTATTTGGACAGAAACCAAAGTATTGGACATGTTATTTTTGGCCAGTTGATGGGGCTAAAAGAAAAGTCAGAGGATCAATAAACTTAAAATTCATCCCACCAAACTTTATAGAATTGTCATGAAATTACACTCAGAACAACAAATGTCAATGTCATCTCATGGTGGCGCTAGAAGAAAAGTCAGGGGGCGAGGATTTACTATGCACTGTTTAGAGTAAAGGTTTATTAACGACGTGCATTGACAAAGCCTGTGACTGCTTAACTCTCCTGCTTTCATATACCAGCCTCTGTATGTAAAATGTCACTGGAAAATTCAAAAATACACACGGCAAACAGGAAAAACAATACATTCTTAACAAGATGCTTTTGCAGATATTGTTCCAAAAGATACAGCTCTTAAACCAAGAAAAGTATTCATCCAGTCAAGTTAAATAAATGTCAACCCTGTGTTGAATTTTATGCTCTGAAGCAGTAACATCTGCACTAACATCCATTTAAGGCAAATCCGTCTTCACATCAAAGACCAAACCATTCCTGTATATCAGCATGGCGATTTCATTGTCCACCTGTTCGAGATCTGTTATCTCTACTTCTCTGGAGCTCCCCAGTGCCTGATCTGTAGAGCCAGGGCTCTCATCACCGGTTTCTTCTGACATCCTCAAATCATCCCTCTCATTCTCCACAGCCTTGTCACTCCCATCGTCCCACTCTCCTCGGAGGGCAGTGGTCTCCCCTAAATCCTCAGGGACCGACTTACCCTCTGGATGCAGCAGCGTCAGCTCATGCACCTCCTCTTTCCCTTCCAGGATCTCCTGTTGTAGGTAAGATTAACACATGACAGTAAGATTCAAGATTCAATATTCAGAACAGAAAAACTGCACTGTGTTTTGAAGTTCTATCTTGCTTTTCTCTGAACAATATCTACAGCTCTAGAAAAAAATTAAGAGACCGCTGCAAATTCAGTTTCTCTGATTTTACTATTTATAGGTATATGTTTGAGTAAAATGAACATTTGTTTTATTCTTTAAACTACTGACAACATTTCTCCTAAACTCCAAATAAAAATATTGTCCTTATTTGCATTATTAGCATTTATTTGTAGAAAATGACAAATGGTCAAAATAACAGGCTTGTAGGCCTTTCCAGGTCTCCGTCTAACCATTAGACGACCAAGTGTTGGACAAAGCTGAAAATTGGACTCATCAGAAAAAGATGACCTTACTCTAGTCCTCTATGGTCCAATCCTTATGGTCTTTTGCAAACTTCAGCCTGGCTCTTTGCTTATCATTGATGAGGGGCTTTTTACTAGCTTTACACGTCTTGAGCCCTGCCCCTAGGAGCCTGTTTTGAACCGTTCTCGCCGTGAACTTCACCCCAGATGCCACTTGCCGTTCTTTTTGTAGGTCACTTGATGTCATCCTACGGTTGCTGAGTGACGTTCGAATGAGTTGACAGTCATCCCGGTCAGTGGAGAGTCATTTTTGCCCTCTGCTGGTCTGTAGTTTTGTTGTCCCCAATGCCTGCTGCTTGACCTTGTTCTTATGAACCACCGTCTTAGAAATTTTAAGGATGGAAGCAACCTGACGCTCACTGTATCCCTCTGCCAGTAAAGCCAGAATTGAACCCTTCTTTTCCTCACTCAAAACTTTGGGCGTGGTCAACAGTTATTTTTTGATTCCAATTACTTTTGAGGTCCTACTACCACCGTTTTTGCCATCCAGCTGGTCTTATTGCAAGAGGATAGTGATGACCACAGCAGTGGTTTTTATACTTTTCCTCGGTAAATAAGATTTGGTTCAGGTGATCACCCAATCAGTACCTCATTACGTAGAATGAGGTGTGCTTGTGTTGGAATTCAACAGACACTGGAATGGAATGGCTGTCATACATGTAAAGATACTGATTTCAGAAACATCTGCAGTGGTCTCTTAATTTTTTCCAGTGCTGTATATAATAGCAATAATAAACGGAATAGGTCACTGTTGTGCTTTCTTGCCGAGTAATATAAGAGAAGATCAGTATCACTCTTGTGTCTCTACAGTTACTCCAAGAAAGCACAGCAAAAGCAGAATAGGGGAGGGACAACTACTTCACTAATTATAAAAATAGTGAGTATAAAAATATATAGAGCCACTGAAAAGTTCACTTTACGCACCATAAAGTGAGTACAAGGGGCCGACATCCTAAGATTTTATTGTGTGCAAGAAGTTTGAAAATTACTATCTTTATGGTAGCTAAATCACAGAACATGTAATCGACTTAAAAAAAACCTTTTTTGGCTAACATGTCACCTTTTAAAGAACTGAGAAAGACTTTTTTTGTCTTTTCAGTCATGCAGTTTCAAATGTACCCTATGAATTAGAGTTAGGGTTTCAACACTACAGAAGAAGTGGAGTTACACTTAATCAGAAAAACAGTTGACACTTCCTTTGGATAGATATATATAGACTGTACTGATTTAAATCTGTCTATTATGTCTGAGGAAATGGGTTCTGCTGTCTGGTCAAATTATAGTGTATAAATGACTAAAGGTGCAGCTGTCAGGGTCTCAGAAAGAGTAAAAAACTTCCCGCATGATAAACAGTTCCAAACCCAGGTAAAGAGCAATCTGTGTGTGATATTTACTTGACTCTGCTCCTGTTGACGGGGGTTGAAATCTTGAATAACAGGTGTCGGCACAGGAGGAAAGATCTTGTTTTTGATTCTAAATATTAGAACAGAGTAGAAACTGTTAAGAAAGATCCGTCCAGGTGGAATAGCTGATATTAAAATTGCAGACAAATCGACTGTTTAGATAAAGGAAATTCTTTAAAGCTGTCATGCATGGCCCTTTATTCTGTAAAACCGAGCGGACACTGAATAAAAGCAACACATAAACTGCACTAATGTCCAACGAGATTGTTTCATTTTCCTAGACGACAAAGACGTAAGCCATCAGAGTAATATAACAGTAAAAGAAGGTGCTATGATTGCAAAAAACTCCTACACATAGTGGCATATTAGTGACACTATACAAATATAGAAAGAATAAGTCACTAAATTCTCCTCTTAGAAAAAGGAAAGTTGAATACATGAACAATAATATACACCCTTGCTCAATTCAATGCTCTCCTGGGTTTTGTTACTGTAGCTTCTTTACTTGGTCTTGTATGACCACTAGCTTATGGTGGCTGATGTTATTTTACTCTATTTGCGCTACTTTTACTGATATATGTCACAGAAGCATTTCAAAGGTTTCATCACAAATGTAAAACAATGGTGAAAGGGCATCTTGGAAAATGAAAGAAAATTTGGTGTGATATTGTCCTGTGATTGTTATTTGTGGCTGTAGCGGCTGCTTTTCATAAAAGTTATGTGGTCTGACTTTAAAGAAAGTCAGAAAGTCAGATTTCAACAGTTCACCACATCCCTTTACAAAGAGAATGCATACATATTTTGTATGCTTATTAATACTTATATCCCAAAATATAGAATATTTAAAGTAGGGAGGTCACCTACCTCTTCAAGATAATGGTGCAAATGGTTGAGCTTAAAAAGAACACAAACAGCAGGCCAAAACTCCACCACACTAATTTGGGGGGAGAAAAGGAAGATAGGGAAAACGAGTTAGCACCCACATGTGGAAAAACTTCTCCACCGACTTGTATTTAACTTGTATTTTACTTTGACTAGATGAAAAACTCCAAATCTGTTTCAACATGAGGGCTGATTCTGTAAGTCTGATACCATTCACTGGCTTCTCTGGCAGTGTGCTGAGAGTTACTGTGGCTTTAGGTCCTTGTCCCTCTCGTGTCACTCCGGCCAGGGTGATGTTGTATTTTGCTCCCGGTGTCAAGTTTTCCAGGCGGTATTTTATCAGTGAGGCTGATACATTATGGCACTCTGATGAAATTACATGTGGAAAAACTTGTCGTCACTATAAAATTCATGCAGGTGTGTCATTGGCAAGTTTCCTTTTCTAACACACTGTAAGGTAGAGTTTCTTGTTCAAAAGTTAAGTACCGCAAGTTGCTGAAATATTGAACATTTGTAATTAAACAAATAACTATACATGAGGAAATATGTCTCTGTCCCTTCAGCTCTAAAAAACAATTTCAGATGAATAAAAATGTGGCTTTCAAACCTTTCGGTTCATCCTGTGAGCTGATTTTCACAATGCACAGGCTGTAGTGTGTGAGAAAACCTTGTTGGTCCCTATAGGAAATTGCTTTCCAGGACAGGTCTGCAGAATTGTGGGTTTCACTGAAAGTAGTGAAGTCCTGAGGTTCTCTGCGGGCTGCTGATGAGGTTAAGGAAAAAATAGATGAAAAACTTTTTTTTTCATCTACAGTATGTGTAGAAAAAACTTTGCTGTGCTCTATGACTGTGATGCACCCAAATGCACTGGATCAGTGTCAACGCCTCAGCACTCATCTGGCAAAATATGATGGGGCCATATTAATTTCTTAGTTAGCCTCATGTTAATCTACAGATAGAAGAATGTTCCTTGTCAGTTCCATCCAGTTATATGAACAGCTATGAAAAAAGATCATTATTGGCCAATAGCTGAATGTAGGTTTTCGAATCAGTATTGGGAACAGTGAGATTGGTGCATGCTTTCCTGCACAGCTGGGGAGAACAAGACTAGGAGTGTACAGCCATGCTAGCAGCTCTGTGAGGCTGTACATAGTAACAGTGGTGCAAAATGCTAACATCAACATGCCTACATCCTCACAGTGACAATGCCTACATGCTGATGTTTAGTAGGTATAATGTTTACCATGTCACTTTCTTAGTTTAGCGTGTTAGCATGCTAATATTTGCTAAGTAGTGAGTACATCTGGGGCTGTTCAGAGTAAGTCAGTTGTCACGCAGTTTTTGGTCATAAAGCAAAGTGTCAGACAAATCAAAATTTGGACCTGTTCATGGCACTTGATGAAAAGTTCAGGGATCCATGAAGTTATTCCAACTTACTCTTATGGGGAATATGAATGTCTGAACCCAATTTCACGGAAATCCATCCAATAGTCGTCGAGACATTTCACTAAAAACGAAAAATGCCAACCTAAGAGGGACTACAGGAAAAGTCAGGGTATCACCAAAGTCTTAAGGATTCATTCTCTGAGGACCACGAAAGTCTTAAACTTTCACAGCAATCCATCCAACGGCGCTAAGCAGCTAACATGTCTGAAAAGAGGAGCTCATTGTTGGCCAATACTTGAGGTGGCATCTCCGATTGATACATGTCTAATCTAAATATATTTCTGAGATTACTGTCTTTCATTTTTTTTTTTACTGGACATCATTGGACAGAGTCATTCGTTTCAACAAATGCCCCAAAATGACATGTTTACGTTTAGGGGCCAAAGCTCTCCACTGGATGTAGTAATTATAATTGTTATCCATCAGGAGCAAAGGAACATTTGTAACCATATGAAAAAGCACTTACAAACAATGTTTTCCAGTGAACTCGAACATCCAATCATAAAACATTTAAATGTGTCTTTCTGGAGGGCAGATATATTGCTGTTTAATTTGGAGGACTTGTTGCAGCCCTTCCATTTGGCAGCCTAAATTGAGTGTCCGATAATTATGCTGGCGGGCGTGCATCCAGTGCACACAGTATGCAGAGAAATTTGATTTAAAGAAACTTACCACCTTCTTTTAAGTAAAAGAGGCACATTTTAACAGTCCGCGGCTTCCCACCATCGCATTTGTGTTCAAAGTAAAGGTAGCGAACATAGTTCCTTATGCCTGTAACAGAAACAGAGAGTGTGTGAAACTAATTTACAGTACAGATAATATTTCCAGTGCAAGTGTGCCACAACATTATATGAACAAGATAAAGGTTATTGTGATGTTTCTAGCAAACGCAATGGAATTTCTACTGCGTTTGATGTTTGTTTGCAAGGTAACCTATTTTACTATCTTTTTCAGGGTGGTGGTAAAAACGAAATAATAGCATAAAAAATTGTGTTGTTCTATGTCTTGAAACTGTCAGTGTACTTTGGTGCAAAATTAGACCACAGATAAGTTTTGGTGGATAATAAACAGAGAAAAGATTTGCTGAAGCCACTTTGTGCAGGATCTGAAAACTAAACTGACCTCCCTAAATTTTCTATCCTGTCTTGTTTTGCTTTTATCTTCTCCAATGTTTTTGCCCTTTGTAGAGTAGAGATGATAAAGTTGTGTGGTTAAAAGTACTTTAAATACAACTTACTGTTTTTTACTTGGTCCCTTTCTTGGTTTTTCTTACTTGATATAGTTATCACATGTCCTGGCCTTGAATTTTGATCTTGAAGCTCGTACAACTGCTTGCACGTTTTCTTATTTAATTTTTCATCCAACAACTTTTTGTCACAAGCTGCCAGGGAGAAAAGAAAGAACAGCCTTTAAGTTCTAGTTATTGAGAAATACACGATATGTGACACACTCAAGCACACACAAACACTCTGGCCTACTTTCTAAATTTGCAGCAATTTCGGCCGGTACTTGTACGACTGCTGAAGGAGAGCAGCCCGCTGCATTTCTGGCGGTAACAGAGATGTTGACAGCAGAGTAAAACACATAAGTAGTGTAACTATTTGTATTGATGTGATGTCTCTTCCTGTCTGTCCTCGCACAAGGACATCTTTGAGAAGACTGTGTGGCCTCCAGTGTGTAGTTCACTCCTCCAACTACTGCTTCATGTGGCATCGACTAAAGAGCAGAAGAAACCCTTAGTTCAGACAAACACAGGAAACAGCACCAACTAAACAAGGCAATAGTTAACATATAATCAACTGTGAATTAAACAACCCAGTATGGGGGCAATAGGTAAATCAGTCAAATTAAATGTCTAAAGGGGAAACAGAAAGTGGTAGAAACTCCAGTATGGCACACATGCCAAACTTTTTACCCAAGAGCGAGGTCTATGTACCAGGTTTCTCATTAATTGCACTGGTGATGCTGTAAGTTAGTATCAAAGTTTTTTTTTTTTTAACATGTGCAGTGTCAATCGCTGTCATTGTCAGTGGTGAGCATTTTCTCAAAAGTTTTGTTCAAGTCTGCTAAGTTACATGATGCTCCCAGTGCAATTAAAACCATTTCCCATGAACTGTCTGAAACTCCACCTGTAGGTGTTGGTGGTTTAAGACAGATTCATTTCATTTATTTTTTAATTTGCCTTCGTTTATGTTGTTATTGTTAGCTATAGAAGTAGTAGTAGTAGAATTAGCACAAGTAATTGTTGTAGTACTAGTAATACTGTAGTAGATGGAGTAGTAATTATTATTTCTGCTGTGATAAACCATCTGGTACCAGTAAAATGTTTGGGGGGAAAAAAAAGAAAAACATTACTTTTCAAGGATTTTTATGCTTTTACCAAGAGGTACTCATGATATATTATGGTGGAGCTGAAACTATTGGTCGATTAATTAATATTTTCTAATTGCATGGCACTTAAATGAGAGGACTTCCTGCTTTTCTTTGTCATATATGATTATAAACTGAATATTTCTGGTGATTTGGACTTTTGGTCCAACAAAAGAAGACAAATAAATACGTCACGTTCGGTTCTGCCAAGTTGTGATGGCCATTTTTTACAATTTTTTGATGTTTCATAGACTAAACGATTAAGCAGTTAATCAAAAAAAAAAGACTGGCAAATGAGTCTATAATGAAAATAATCATTAATTGCAGCTGTATAAAGTAGTTCACTGAAGTCACTGTTAAAAGAAAAAATTATGAAAACAATAAAAAATCCTCTTACAACTTCCTTTGCCTGCTCAACAAAAACACTCCACAAATGATGGATTCAAATGTCAAGAAAACCTGATGCTAACAATCTTGTGTAATAAAACAAAGTGGACATTAAATGTCAAAATTTAAGTTTTATACTCACCATTTTTTTGCAATTAGTTATCAGTAATTTGTATGGCTCAATAGTCAATTAAAAAACACTTCAGTTCTTTGCAGTACAATTAAAAGTATTTAATGGCATATTTTTGTTTGTTTCATAAAAAGTTCCACCAGTTGTAAACATGAAGAATTCACATTTGCAAATGACATACGACTGTAATAAAAATACTCTCTAAAATTTTTAGTGGACATTTTACACATCAAGTCACGAATCCATTTGTAATTTTCTGATCTGTGTCCTATTTGTCACAAATGCTTCAAATGTGTATGCAGCAAAATTGAAATGTTTGGATGTGTGGATGTTTTGGTGTTGCCTTTCTTTCACTGCTTTACCTTCCAAGTTAGCGTCACCTGTCGAGTGCCATTTAAAAGTTTTGTTGTCATGGTGACTTCAGGTTCGTGTTCAAGCTCTGCGGTAAAAACACAAAATATGAGTGAGCAGACTATCTAAGTTTGAGAGAAACCTCGTTCGAGCCTCACTTTTACAGCTAAAAAAAGTGTTTTAAACTTTTCAGTGAAACTGCATCTGTTCATAGTTTGCTATCTCCAAATGTATGGAAGAGGCAGCTGTACAAATTCGGAGAAATTAAAACCTTAGAAAATGAAATAATGTAAGGTGTTGGGGCAGGAGTGGTGGGGACATATATTTGTAGGATATACATTTAAGGCTTGAGTGTGGATTTCTGGTATCTAGTTCACACGGAGCATTTCAGGTCAGTAATCACACCTGAAACCGCAGTTTAGAGAGGGGTGAATCTACAGTTCCAGATATCAGTCAGTGGGGATTTGATGCTCCTCCCTGTTGCATTGTATCTTTGTGACTCATGTATGTAGGTCAATAGGACTTTTCTATTTCATCCAGAGCATTTTTTGTGTCAAAAGATGTACATCACTAGACACAGATTTTTCAAAGCAGAAGAATTGACTCTAAGTCCAAACTGCTGCTAAATAAACCTTTAAAAGTTATGACCCATTCATTCATTTAAATAGATAACTTGAGTTCACCTGCGGGAACAGTCACAACTGGAGACCATTTGCTCCACAGTGGGTTTTGGGCCTGGGTGGACCGTTGTCTGATCCGAACCTGGTAAGCTGAATGCTTCAACAGATTCACAACAATGACCCGGTCTGTACAGATAAAAAGGAAAACAGAGACATTTTGTTCACTAGACATTTTTAATTCTGGTAGACTATTTTCCCTTTTACTCGTTGCACGTTCAACAAGTCCTCATACCTAAAATGACGAAACTGGTTGCTTGTCAATATTTTCCAAAAAATGTCTGGTACAAAAAAGACTCATGCTAACATCATCTGATTTGCCACCTCTATGATTAACGGTGTTGGGCAGTAATGCATTACTTAGTCTTTTGTTGCAGTAATGCGATTAGTTGTTTCAGTAATGACTAGTGTAAGGGGTTAGAATTTGTAATTTAGTAGTTGCAGTACAGTTACTCATCCCAGTAATGCTCAGTAATTTTGACATTTGGTGGTCGGCTTTTTCATGGTCATACTGGGAGTTTGGTGGATAGGTTGATAACAGTTTCGTCTCTGTGGTCAGTGGGCAAACTGGTCAGGCATATGACTTCAGGTAATTCCAAAGTCTCATTGTTTAAATTTTTTGCGTTCTTGGATTTCTTGCAAATGTTAGCCACGTGTATACATACAGTCAGGAGTCACCTCTCTTTTTAGAGGTGGACAGTGTGATGTTGGGACCTCTGGAGAGCTGTGTGCAGTCACTGAGGAAAGGAGAAGTAAAGGAGTTTACCAAACAGAATTTAGTGGGCAAAGGCGGACAAAACTGGTAGCGTGATCCTTCAGTGTCTTTTAGAAGTAGATCCACGAGAAGAAACACAGACAGAAATTTCTCATTCACAGAAAACATGAAATATTGCTGAACACTGAATTCAGAAGACTTCAGTTACAAGGATATAAGACATGAGAGTACTTACACATGGTGGTATTTATGAATCTCTGTAACAGCAATGCAGATATAATAATTAAAATGGTTGTTTAGGGTAGCAAAAATGTAAATTTGCTTCAGATAAAATAGATTTGGTAACAAAACACAAATCTGCCTTACTTTTTCCCATGATTCTGTGGGGTGTCCATATCTTCGAAACCAGACCTCAGCTAAAGCTGGACGCCTCTCTGCACCCCTCCAGATTAAGCTGAGGTTGTTTTTTAGCCAGGACACTGAAATATTGTGTGGTACTTCATACTTAACTGTTGAGGAGAAGCAAAAACTTGTGTGTAATGTTTTAAAAAAATAGATATATATATTTTATTACTTTTTTTCTAGAGTAAAATTAAAGCCGTGACGTCGATGTGTTGTCAGATACTCATTGCTGCAAAAAGGACAACATTGTGTTTTAATCTCCCATATTGTAGGTTGAAATCAGGGAAGTAGCCATTACCTATGTGCCCGAGTTTAACAGACCTCCTGGGTGATGTGCAGCTGGAGTTTCCTACATGAGCTTCCACCCAAATGTTAACAGGCCGAGATTTGATCAGCTGTTCATCATTGATCTGACACCAGGTCTTCTTAATGCTCCTAAATCTGGTTTCACTACAGATAAACATGTAGAGGTATGAGTGCAGTGACAGTGGCTGAAGCCGAAAGCATCTCACAAGACATCACTGTGAGACTTAAGGTGTATTAAAATGGCGAGACACAGTCCTTCATGCTTACTGTACAGTCATGTGAATGCTATCAATCTCCTCTCTCGGCAAGAAAGTGTATCAGCACTACAAGTGTATCATGGTATACTACACAGTATATCAGACAGTATATCATATACACACACACACACACACACACACATATATATATATACAATCTTGTTCTAACCCTTATTTCAACCTATATGATGTGAGAATAATGAAGCAATATTTCTAAATATATTTTGAATAATTTTAGCCACACCTCCCTTAAATAATTAATATTTTATATGATTAATATTTCATAATATTTATGTATCTGATGTATTTAGGTTTTACTTGAAAAACTGCAATGCATTGCACCGTTTTTCCGTTAAAACGAGCCGTCGTTTGCGATTTTAATACTTCCAGGGGCTTTGAAATCCATCATGGACATTGGTATTCAATTTTGGATATTTCCGAAAAAAACATAAAATCGATAAACCAGTGTTTTCTGTACTTATTCATCTGCTAACGTGCTCTGACGAGTGAAATTATTGGCAGCCATATTGACTCTTTCTTGCCCAATCATAAGCTCTGTTATTGAACTGTGCGTAAAGAACTGAGCCAATGAGAGTCACAAAATGGCGGATTGCCGACTAACAAACTGGACCAGGGAGGTCTATGTCGTGTCCCTGGCATTTGGAGATCTAGTGCAGCACGAAAACACCATTCAGAGACGAAATAATCTGTAAATATACTAATCTGAAACCGGTGTTATTCTGTTTGGTATTTTAGTGTGTTTGCAAGAGGTTAATGTCAAAAGAATCATGATTCAATGATACTGAATATGTAAATCCATATCTAAATATTAACGACATCTTCTTTTAGTCAACTTTAACATTTTGGGACGTTTTTTGCTGCTTGGCGTTGGCACCACTGAAAAAAGTAGTGCACCCTAAAAGATAAAAATGTAAAAAGTTCTGCCTGTGTGTGCAATGGAGACTTAATTTTACAATTTACACATTACACTTGTACATAATTTTTTTTTGACTTGAAAAATGAATAACATTTTGTACATTTTAATTCCTTTTTAGGTTTTCTTTTGGCTCTATGATCCATACATATTGAAATAGCCCAGGCTGTGCTGGAAAAATTACATCAGTTACTTGCTTGTATCTTTCAGTACTGAATTTACACAGTTCTTTAAATAGTAAGCGATGGCACCAGTACACTGAAAAAAGTGGCTGAGACCTCATTAAGACAACCTTTTATTTGCACAGTGAGAGAACTGATGAGAGTTTGTTTCTACCGCGTCTCATATTTGTTATATTAATACACGTTCACAAAATACTAAAAGTGATAATCAACATGGTTGAGTAGATGGCCCCATTTTAAAATATACATCAAACATTTTAACAATACTCACTTAAAGTACAGGTCAAATGTCACATCGCTCTCAGTTGTGTTCATGCTCCATTCACATATGTAAACAGTTTTGTTAGCAGTTTCCCTGAAGCACTCGGGACTTGAAGGAGCCTCACATGCTGACCCTTTGAAGAAATACATTTCAAAATTATCTAATTTATTTTAAACCAGTTTTAACCTTTATTTTACTGGGTTGCTCCAGAAATAAACAAGGATATCTTCTTTAGAGATCAGCAACAATCCCAATGCAGCAAAACTGCAGTCACAGGAAAGGCAGCAGCTGCAGTTTTCTTATTACACGTAACCTTTTTTCATTAAAAAAAAAAAAATTGTTAATCCCCTTTCAAATTGACCTATTCTTTTCCCTTTTCCCCATTTTACAGTAAAGCACTGTGTAATGAACCACACATCATATCAATCTTGAATTCTGACAGGTTTAGAGGTTTGGAGTTCCGTATATCACTCTAAGTACTGTGACTGAGCCAAGCTCCAAACTGAGCAAAAATGAGTCAAATTTCTATATATACAGTCTGCAAAAAGAGCAACACAGTGCAGATGCCATCTGTTAGAGTAAACCACAATATGCTGATAAGCTAACCAACATTTTGTGGCTGATGTTTTACTTCAACTACAGAAGCTTTGTGTTTTGATAAGTAAAGAAAAAGTAAAAAGAAAGAGTTTTCATATTCATTTACCTTGTCTGAGCGTTGTAAAGAACATAAACATAACATATCCATATAATGAACCCCATCCTTTCAAAGTTTCCATGAGGTGTAGTGGAAAGTCTAGAAAGATGATCCTTCGTTGTGAGAGTCCATGTAGTCAACCTGCCTTCATGTGACTCAGTTGTCTTTCTCAGAAATGTCACACGTTTCAGGTCTATGAGCTTGTAGTGTCGCAACAAAACCAGAGTGTCAAGGCTGGGGGGAGGATGCCTTTGTTACAGTAGCAGACAGATAAACAGACATTCTGAAAGTGGCAATTCTTTGAAGTCATTTTATTTTTTATTTTTTTTAAATATTCATTTCCCAAAAGTTGTTTTTGTTTTCGTCAGGCTTAGTATCAAAGAAAGACTAGAGGAAAACTCTGGCAACTACAGCAACAGAGTACAGTCACTGACGTCTCTCTAGTGTTTCTATTTCCATCACTAAGTGAGCAGCACGCAGACAATCGTGATATTAGATTAGCGTCAGTCAAGACGTGTGGAGGAGGAGGAGAGGAGTAAAATTTACAGTGGACCAAAAGGCAGTGGACCAAAAATGTCAAATCAAATCAGTTTTATTTATATAGTTCCAAATCATAACAGAAGGTAACTCAGGGCACTTTTCATATAGAGCTGGTCTAGACCGGACATATATATGTATATATATATATATATATATATATATGTGTATATATATATATATATATATATATATATAATAACTGAATGAATTGCAACAGTCCTAATCTTTAAACTATCTTGAACATGTCGCTATTTTATTGTTCACAGTGGCAAAATGGCACATTGGATTTATTGGGATTTGTTGACGATAAGAAAAATTTAAATACCACCAGCCTTTCCTCGGCACATTGGTGTTGGACAGGTAGCTTTTAGTTTATTGCAAATGTATAACCTAGAAGTGGCTAAAAGAACTGTATAGCCGCACAGTTGGTTGTTGATTCTCAGTGAGTTTTGCAGTATAGCAACCTTTTTAAACAGTAAATACACGTTAATGCAATGTTGATATCAAAAATAGGGCTCAGTGAAGCTTTAAAATGACCTATCGATGCTGCTAACCTAACAAAATTTAGAAACAAACAAAATCATGTAACTTGAGTAAAAATTGATTTAAGTCATCTCACTTTAAGATGTGAAATACTCCTGAACCTAAACCTAAGTGACTCCCAATTTCTCCTAAACCTGAGTGAATAGAGAAAACCAACTGTGTTCTGCTGTAGCAGTGATAACCCAAATCTTTCTTTGGTCACATAAATATTTATTTTTTCAAGGAGCTTTTAAGATAAGCATTTATCAGAGTGGAATGGATAGAGGACTTTCATGTAGCTATTCATTCCTGAATTTCCTCATGTAACAATCCCATAATATCACATTTTGTGTAACTCTATACATGTATGGTAAATGCTTTTAATCTGTTATATACTGGAATGTGTAAAAATGTTCAACTATTTAAAATGTTAGTATCTAATGGACAGCTACCCTTCCAGCTTGATCATTCAGCTGTAACTCCTCCTCATCTTACATCCTCATTTTTTCAACCAATTCCCATTTACACAAGTTACAGTTTCATACCAAATCGCATGTACTTTCATTTTTTAGCGGTGGCTCCTGTTCACATGTACAAGAATATATATACTGTTAAACTGACCCAGTAAGATGCTCTTACATTGTCACCTTAGAAGCCTAGATTTACTTTAATCTGTTCAAGTATTGATTTTGACTTGTTATATCTTTAGTTTCCTCCTTGTCGGCTTTGATCTGATGTGCAATTTTTTATTTGCAACCTCTTTTATGTTTTACTACTACTCCAGCTTTTCTTTCCCCTTACAGCAGAGAAGGACATTTTGACTCCATACATTTTTCCGCTGCTCATCCAGATCGCGTTCGTAGCAGGCTGAGAAAGGTAGTCCAGATGCCCCTCTTCCTAGCAACATTTTCCAGCTCCTCTTGTATATGATCTCTCTAGCATATTCTGGATCTACCCCAGGGTCTCCTATCAGTTGGATGTGCCTGGAAAACCTGCAGAGTAAGGTGCCCAGGAGGCATCCTGATCAAAATGGCTCGTTTTGATGTGATTGAGCAGCAACTCTACTCCGTCTCCCTCCAGTTGTCTGAGTTCCTTAACCTATCTCTAGTAAGGGTGAGCCCAGCAACCTTATGGAGGAAACTAATTTTGGCCACTTGTATCTGCGATCTCATTGTTTCCTTCACTACCCCTAAGCTCATGACCATAAGTGAAGGCTGGAACATAGGTTGACGTGTAAATCAAAAGCTTTGTCTTCCAGTTCCCTCTTCACCCCAATGGTCTGGTACAACACCAGCAGTATCGATGACACTGCATCGATCTGCATGTTAATCTCACGTTCCATTTTACCCTGACTCATAAACAAGACCCAGGGATACTTAAACTCCTTCACTTTTCATTTTGACCCCTTTTGACTACCTGTCAGCAGGTTGGAAAGGATAATAAGTAAAGATTTAAAGCAGATGATTGGCCAGGATACCCAGTTTCTGTATAGAGGGTTTATTTCTTGTCATCCACGTTTTGGAAGCTCTCAGAGCCCAATACACAATCATTGTAGTTACGTACATAAAATGCCGGAAAATAGACTTGGTGCATAAAAATATAATTCAGGTTGCATTTACAGCGCAAGTAAAACACACCGGCAATCCATCACACATACAGACAACCATTCACATTCACATTCACACACATGGACAATTTAGTCACAAATGAACTTAGCCTCCGTGTCAGACTGGCGAACTGTCCACCGAATGTCAGCAGCGATTGGCACCAGCCCCCCTGCAAACCATAAAGGATAAGCGGTATAGCTAATGGATAGATGGATGGAAATGAACCTAACCTGCACATCTTTGGAAACCCAGAGGAAAACCACACAGACAGTAAGAGCTCATACAAACCCCAGACTCATATAATATATGTAGTGAAGACTTTGAAGGAATTTAATAAGATGTATCAAGTTTGTTTCATCATAATTAGCATGTGAATTCTTGAGTTATGGCCATAAATGTGTTTTGTGAGGTCACCTTGACCTTTGACAGACAAATTCTAATCAGTTCATTCTTGAGTCCAAGTGAATGTTTGCGCCAGATGTACTGAAATTCCCTCACAAGCAGGAACACAGGCAAACAACAGGACAGGAAACAAAGGGAATTAATTAGTCTATATGCAGGGGAGCTGATGAGAGAAAACGGGTGTGGTTTGTAGAGTTCGTAGGTCCATCCAGCTCTGTCTTCAGTCACCCTTCCAATTGACAGACTACAATGCTGTTATGTCTGTTATGTTTAAAGAGTAACTACAACCTCAGGTTCTACTAGAAGCCTCTCTTCCAGTAGATTTAAAAACAAGACGTTCTCACATATACAGATATTTATTAGAGCCGAACTACCAATAAAGCTGTTTTCATTTACATGTTTTTCTGTTTCTGTTGTCAGACAATGGAATAGGTATGAAATAGTGACTGAAATGCGGCCCAAAATCACCATACACATAAGACAATGGCTGCGCTGTGATTTCTGCTGTATGTACTTGTAAAATGATCGCTCAGAGAAAAAGTTAGAAGCTCATTCAGGTCTGTGTCAGCTGCCATACGGTCGAGTAAATGAGACACAGAGAGAGGTGTTTCTGTGGAAGGAAAACCCAGCTCACGCTCTTGGGGGAATACTTGGGCCTCTACAAAAAGTTGCTAGGTTTGTCCAAGAAAGTCGCTAGATTTGTCACTAGGTGTTTTTCTGAAGAAAATCTAGCGACAAAAGGTGCTAAATTGACAACACTTCCTGTAAACACCCCCTGATGATGCAATAGAAACTGTTTACGCCAATTCATTTTGAAAGAACAATGACCAATGGTGCAACTTCATCGCTCAGTTAGTCATCAGTAATGGACATTCGTGCTTATAGGCCAGGACTCCACTGTTGCGATGTAGCCAAAAAAAGCAACAGAGGACTGAGGGAACAACTGGAGGAGGCATGGCCATGTGAGCCCTGCTCGGTGTAGCATGGACAGAGTCAGAGCTAACCAGCCTTGAGAGGCTGTTTTGTAGCTCTGATCGTGCTTGCTAGTGCTAATCATCAGGAGCTATGTGTAGGAAACACAAGGTGAGGCTACAGTTAGCCAGTGTTCTGCTTTTTACGCTTGGCGCAGAAGCTGCTATCACGGTCGGGGGGGGGAATTTAAAGATGAGTAGCACATATAAAAATGTTTAAATAAAGATGTTTGCCTTTTAGCTCTAATGCACTTTATACATTCGGCTGACATAGTGTTTTTCCACAGTTTATTTATTTATTTATTTATTTATTTATTTTAAATCTAGTTTCCCCTCTTTAATACACTAATATTTCTGTTTCAGTTGTTACATGTTGTACCACAGGTTGTCCAACAGGTGGTAGGAAAGTGAACTCTCTTTGGAGTGTCTGAGTTAGCATTATCATATCATAGCTCTTGTAAAGTGGCTCATAATCAGCCAGAGCCATATCACTATGGATTGTAAATTAGGTGCTTAGAAAAAACACGTCCTATATCTACAGTATATAGTCACGTTTCTGATGCACATTAAAAAGTGAACCCTGATGCAGATGTCAAAACCTCTACTTGTCTTTTTTTTTTTTCATCCCTTGTTTTATAATAAAGCAGAGAAGGAAAACACAGTATCTAATTACATTGTGTTACCTCGTGGTTGGGGATATGCATCTATCTAATAGAGTGAAATGTCATCCACTGGCCAGGTAATTTGGAAACAGCATGTTTTATTTTCTAAACTATAGATACCCAGCCTGGACAGCCAGGTGTATATGGGGTGTGGAAAGTGTCACTCTAGCCATACAAATATTAGGATAGTGTGCAATGTTTTCAATTGAGAAATTATAAAACAGCATTACTCTAATTCTGTATGGTATTAAACATTACTTTGAAGCCACACATATATTTCACATATTACGGCTAGTTATCTCTTGCAGTAGTCAGCTCCTAATTTAGCTACACAAGCATATGGCTCTACTCTCCCCTTACTATGCTAACCTGGAGGCCTGGAGATGGCGCTCTTTCATTTGGTTCCATGATATTTACCACATGAGCAAAGAAAAGGTGAACACATCAATCGCAGAATACCTTTTTGTAGCTGGATGTATTGTCATATTTTTTCTGACAAGTTGGTACAACTACTGTATATTAATGCAGCATGCCCGTGTGTGTCTTGGGGTTTTCAAGACAAAAATCTGTACCCCGAGAGACGGGTCAGGCTGGGATGAAGGGCTGCAGCCTTCAGAGTAAATTAAATCGGTGGAGGTCTCCAGTATCTCCCACCAGAGGGCAGTCTCAGCCACAGTTCTGGCCAAAGGAGGGAAGCATCTCGCTGACCTTTGAGCTGAGCAATGAGCCCAGGGTTCACCAGATTACAAAAAAAAAAAAACCCTCTGCAGATATACCTTACATGATATATTTATATACAGAAAAGTAGTCTTTGAGAAGTGGCTTGAAACTGACATGACATGCGCATTCCCTAAATATGCTGTGTTTAAGATTGTTTTGCTCTCCGTCAGGAAAGTTAGGGCAGTGGTATAGAGGTAGAGAGAGTGACCAGTGACCAATGGGATGTGGAAAAATGGGTGTGTTAAAATAAATAAATGTAAATGTATGTAGAGAATAGGTAATATGAAAAAAGGAAAATGTCTAGTGCAGTTTCAATTCTCCCCTGCAGAGATTTCACAGACCGCTTAATTTCATTTGAAGTTGAAATCAGAAACTTGCAAGTTATCACTCCTGCTGAATCTGTGTATCCAACATGTCAGAGTCTGAGGGTTTATAAGCAGACGGTTTCTGGGCAGTATGGGACACATTTAATTCACAGTGAAAACTGCAAGGAACTGGAGGGAGTTTGAATCTCCAGTGGAAAACATCTGGGAAAGGAAGATAGAAGTATAGAGCATCAGCATTAAATCATCAGTATTTGCTTGCTAAATTGTTGCTCTACAAAATGATGGAGGAATTGGCTTCTAGAAGGACTTTTTTGAGACCTTGCGAAGATACGTTAGCCTTACAATTAGACAGAATTTCCCATCTTGTTTTCACTTGTAATATTCATTTTCCATTTGAAAAAAAAAAGTGGAAATGTGGGCTGAGATTCAAAGATGTGAAACCAGATTAAGAAAAGGATAACTTTGCTGCAGCACTCAACACGTAACAGGAAAATGCAAATACGAAAGGAACTGTGAATAGCTAAGTGAGTAAAGATGAATTGATTTCCAAAAGGCATCAAGTTAAAGATGAAACATTTCTTTAATATTTTAAGCAGGATTACTTTTTTATTTCCATCTTTTACAGTTTCAAAATAACAAAAAAAAGTTTGGGCACCTTGCATGGTCAGCACTTGGTAATATCCCCTTTGGCAAGTATCACAGCTTGTAATCGCTTTTTATAGCAGCTAAGAGTCTTTCAGTCCTTGTTTGTGGGATTTCCGCCCTTTCATCCCTGCAAAAGGCTTCTGGTTCTGTGAGATTTTTCAGCCGTCTTGCATGCAATGCTCTTTTGAAGTATATCCACAGATTTTTGATGATGTTTCGGTCGGGGGACTGTGAGGGCACTGGCAAAACCTTCAGCTTGCGCTTGTTGAGGTAGTCCACTGTGGATTTTGAGGTGTGTTTAGGATCATTATCCTGTTGTAGAAGCCATCCTCCTTTCACTTCAGCTTTTTAGCAGACATTGTGATGTTTGCTCCCAAAATTTCATGATTTTTAATTGAATCCGTTTATTCCCTTTACCATTGAAACTGGCTGCAACATAAGCCCAAAGCATGATCGATCCATCCCCATGCTTATCAGTTGGGGAGGTGTTTTTTCATGAAATTCTACACCCTTTTTTCCCCAAACATACTTTTGCTCATTGAGGCCAAAAGGTTTTATTTTAACGTGATCAGTCCACAGGGCTTGTTTCTAAAATGCATCAGGCTTGTTCAGATGTTCCTCTGGAAACTTGTGACGCTGAATTTTGTGGCGAGGATGCAGGAAAGGTTTTCCTCTGATGACTCCTCCATGAAGGTCATATACTGTATGTGCAGGTGTCATTGTACAGTGGAACAGTGCGCCACAACTCCAGTTTTCTTGATCTTCCAGACCTCAACTTGACATCCACAGTTCCAGCTAACTGCCATTTCTTAATTACATTACAAACTGCGGAAACAGTTACCTGAAAACGCTTTGCTATCTTCTTAAGGCCTTCTCCTGCTTTGTAGGCATCAGTTATTTTATTTGATGGCTGATGTCTGTTCGGACAAGGTTTGGGGAGTCAGTATTTATAAAGCTTTGAAATTTGCATCACTTGGCCTTTCCTAACTATGACTGTGAACAAGCCGTAGACCAAACATAAATTTTTCTTGCTGACTTCTGAAAACATCGCATTTTTAGATTCAGACCAGAGCTTGCTGCCCTTTCTGCTTATATCTAGTGCAAAACAGGATATACGGTAGGCTCACACCTACAGACCAACAGTTCTGCAGTAACGGATTAATGGAGTTACGCAAAAACAGCCGTTATTTACAGTTCACTCAGGTTTCAACCCAGATTAGGGTTGCTTCATCTGGTAATGTCTTACTATTAATACATCTTGCAACTAATAGTCCTGTTAATGCAGCAATCTTAACAATTTTTCAGCCCTTAACAAAGTTAGTTATTGTTTACTGAATAAAAAGAGATGGATTTGGCTTAGAGGGAAACAGGTTCCAGACTAAAAGGAATGTTTACTGGGTCTTAATTCAAATCAGGGTTTCACAACAGACAGGCAATCGACAGGCAACCAAGTGAGGGCGAGGTAGTGAAGCAGATGTGAAAAAAGTCCAAAAAGTCAAGCAATGGGTCATAGTAAAGCAGGCAGGAGCATAAAGACAAGGACACTGGCTTGCTATGGCTGAGTTACACAGTAGACCAGTGGTTCCATTAGGGGGGTCAGGGTCCCCCCAGGGGCCACAAAGATAAATCCGAGGGCTCACAAGATGATCACAGGCATAAAATGGTTATAAGATTTATAAAAGACGAAAAAATATACATTTTTGTTACACAAATAATGGATGTGTTCACCATTTCAGGCATCTAAAAGAATGAGAGAAGAAAAACCCCTCTTTGATTGAACTACTCACAACTACTGTAAGGCTGTGTTCACCTCATTATTGGATTTAAGGTAATTATGAGTGTCTGACTTGTAAATAGCCTTTACGTTAACTTCCAAGTCGTAATTACAACTAGGAAACTCTGGTTTCTCTGTAAGATCTAACATATCTGACATTGAACTTACAAGTGGTGAAGTTCCTGAAACAAATAAACTTTGTTTAAATACTGCATTAAACTAAACAAAGACATCCATTCACTCTAATTAAACCCACATTTAATAGATATAGTACTGTAAATTTCCAACTCCAAAATTCCAAAATTCCAAACTGGAAACATTTCACAACTCACGACACCAAATGTAAACAATTAACATGGCTGACCACAAGAAACGTCTTCTTATGGCGGGCAACATTCTCTAGTTATCATTCTACATAGATAATCTGTCCTAATTTTATTTACAGTGTCTTTTGGCAGGAGAAATGACTATATGACCTTAAGATCATTACTTACTTAGGTCATGATGTTTTAGGTGGACGCTGTGGTACTGAGTGACGTCAGCGCATCTGTTTCTCGGTGAAGTCGGGGTGCATGAAATTGGCCTGAGCTTCCCAGCTGGAGGTCCGACTCAGACAGCAGCTCCATCAACCGTTTTCAAGCAGGAGGTCGGAAAACCGCGATGAGTGTTCCCAAGTAGACATTGCTTCCTTTGAAGGAGTCACAAGCCCAGAGAGCACTTGGGAAACACTGCAATGGACACCCTGGAATGGAACAAAGGCTAAGGGTAGTATACAGTTAGTATACAGCATACTGTATACTGGGGAGCTGATGATGGAATTGGGAGCGGGTGTGTAGGTGGATGTGGAGGTCAGGTGATGATAAAAGGAAGGAAAACCCTGAGGAATACCACAGGACAGGGAGGCAATGCCTGACAAAAGAACAAATGACGCAAAATGTCATGAATTGGCCGTCATTGTGATAGATGTGTCCTCTGTGATCATTACAAGTGAGCTACAGACTTCAGAGCTCTCCTGTTAATGCAATAGTCCTGATAATGTAGTGCAGTTCAGGGAAAATAAACGCACTACATTTAGAAATTGTTAAACTAATTATGCTATACACAGAGATATAATCTTATCAATAAAAAGCTGCATATTGTCATCTCCTGAATTTTTGTCGTTGTCTGCATTTAAATGTTGCTAGGTTAGAAGATGCAACAACTCAACAACACTGTTATGGAAAAACGAGGTTTGGTTGGTTTATGAGAAACCTCAGTACAGTAGAGGTGGGTGTTATGTTGTGCAAAGTGCAGACATTTTTTTTTGCTTGTGACATTGCAACGGGTGGAGCACAGCAGCAAACATGCTCACAAACAAAAGACAATGAAGTCCATCTTTACCTCAAAGAGGTGAGAGATTATCTTCAGGGTTCTTATCACCTGAGGCTTTCACTCCTACAAGTACTGAGCTGATACTTCAAATATTTCTGTTTTTGTTCTGAAAGATAGAGGGTGTTGCAGAAATTCAAATTCCTCTTCTGCTCAAAAATGAGTTTCACTTGTTGTCACATCACTCGGATGTTTGACCAGCACTGAGCAGAATGATGCACCGTATGTGCATAAGGCTGTTTTTAAGCCAATCATGGTCCAGTATGCAACGTACACAAACCGGACGCGGAAGCCTGAAACCTCAGTGCACATACACTGAGAGTGGGCTTTTCTGTGAAGTAGGAGACATCTTGTGTCAAGAAATTAAACTTTTGAAATCAATTTTATTTACATATACATGGATTCAGGATTTTTGAGTGAGGGAGAAAGAGTGGATGTGATTTTAAGAACTTTTAACAAGGCTATTAAACTTTTTGTTGAAAAAAATAGTAATTAAAATTGAAAAAGGTTTTTTATGTCTTCAAACATGTCTGGAAGGGATCTTAAATATTTTGATATTACTTTTATGCCAGATTTAACAAGCACATTTTCACAATGCCAGTTATTGTTTGCCCACAGTGAGGCAATATAAAATTATATGATTTTTTCAAGGGACGTTTTCTTACTTTGACCTGGACAGGGGAAGAGGAATATTGGGGATACTATTCTCATCAGTGATCAGGGCCAGATTCACCTTGTAGTGGGCCCCCAGGAAAAAATGAGCCACGCTAATGCTAATACTGACACTCTCCTGGTTCCTCCAAGTCTCTGTTGGTATCGTGGTGGTTTTAAGTACCCTTCCACACTGTAAAACATAACAAAGGAATTTAGAGGAATTGTCTAATATTTCCTCATTAACTTAATGTAAATATATAAGTTTTGCTAATTTCAAGTTAATTTAACATACGATGTCTAGCTTTTATTTTCAGAACGCTTCAGCAATGATTAGGTTGTTATAGCGTGAAACTTGAAATGATGAGTTGAACGATTGGACACCTGAGAGTTCACTCATCTCATTAAAATAAGTTGCCAAAAAAAAACAGGACTATATGCTAGCAGACCTCTCAGCCTGCACTGCTTGAGAGTTAAAACTCTCCAGAGACTCTCCTCTTTTTCAGTTTGGAGAAAACAGACATGATGTCGACTTGCAGTGTGTCCTTAATACCGATTAAGATAAATCATGGTTGTTTCTTCTCATAATAATGAAAACAGTGCGACCCATGATGAAGTTCGTTATCAAATTCAGTCACTTCCTCTGATACACTTGTTAGACATGGGCATTACCGGGAGCAGTTTCAAAAACGTCAAATGAAGAACTGAAGCTTCAAGATGAGGAATTACAGTTGGAGACGCAAACTTGTCTGTCACAAGTGTAACTCAGTGTGACTGAACAGCTGTGATTCAACTTATTATCTTAAGTTTATGGATGTTGTTTCTTCAAGTTTAGTTAACTTAACTGAATGAGTTTTACATTTGCAAAGCTCATAGGACAACCTTGAACTAATTGCTCAGCATAAGTTTAGTTAAATCACATTTTTAAGGCAGCGGGAGAACGCTGAACCAATTTAAGACGGTTAACAGTGCAGTACAGAACCCCCAGCGGCTTCATTATGTTTCGCCTTGAGCCCCAGTGACGCACCAGTATTTCCACCTTACACAGGTTTGCTGTGTGTCAGTTAGTTTATGGCAAGTCGATTAAACACAAATTTGTTAAGGAATATGCATCAGGTCAACATAATATCAACTGAGATAATAAACAATGTTTTCAACAAGGCTGCCTTCGGCCTTTTTTCGGCGCTCGAGACAAAATGGAAAGTACAGACTTTGCAGTGTTCAGATCTAGGTGTCATTGTCTTAAACGCTGAACTGGCATTATCACTTGTAAGCCTGCGTGTAGACTCGGAAAGACAGCCCCGCATATGCTGCACACAAAAACAAAGGCTGCGGTTATCGTTGATTTACTTGGGCCAGCCCCGCTGATGCAATAAAATTAGCTTTGGTGTGAGAACCAAAGCTAATTTTGTATGTGTGGTGTATCAGTGCTGCAGGATTTAACATATTGAAGGCTTGGTAAAACCAGGCCAGTTTAGTATTTCTTGTGCCACATGAACAACTGTGGTCTTGCTGAGGTTCAACTAAGCCTGTACAATTATTTCTCTCCTTCACCGAAATGTTTACATAACTATTACATGGAAAAATAAAGAAGAGCAGTAATCCAGGACCAAATAATGACAAAGGCAAAAGTGGAATCAGCAGCCATTTAATTCAGGACACAAATAAATTTGAAATAACACCTGATAGGACAAGAAACTGTTAGATTGGTAGAGTTTCTTCTGCTATTTTACCACCAAGGTTTTCAGAGCAGAGAAGAACATTCAGTCGTGTGTTTGGTTGCATGCCATTGTGACCAGCTATTTTTAAAAGCACTGTCATAATTTACTGGCTTAGTTGGTTATTTTCCATCTTGAGTAACGACCAACATCTGAGATGAATAAACCACCTGCTTGTCTGTCGCCAACAGACATGTTGGGGGAGTTTAACTCTACATAATACATTTTTAACACATAGTAATACATGGTATGAGAACTAAATCAATAGTTTTTCTAACAAATCTACAAAACATCAGCGAGCCAAAAGACAACTTCAGATGCGATGCAGTGGAAAATGGTAGTGAGATAGTGTCAGGTAGTTGCTGTTGATGTGTAAAACTGGTGAGACGGTGTCAAACTGTCATGGGATGGAAAAATCCCCTCTTTGATCGGTGAATATACAGTACTGTTGAGCTGGTAACAGATCTTTATCTACAAATAACATTTCCTCATGTCCCTGTTTCATAATACTGGCGCATATTAATTTTGTGTATTTTAAAAGTGATAAAAACAAAGAAAAAAGCGCATGAGTCAAAACTGTGATAAATGCAACGACGAAAAAGAAAACATCGACAGAAAAGATGAAAATTGCCAAACCAGATACCCAAAGGGAGCAGATAAAGATTTCACACCTCCTAACTAAAAAAAAAAAAGTAATAATCAACTCAGACATATCGCTAACGTGAAGTTAAGAACCAGGACCCAACTTTAATCTGGGGAGGAAAGGTGAAGCAAAACCGACAGACTTTCATTTTAGAAATAAATGTAAGTGAGATTTAAAGATTGAACACTTGAACACTTGTCAGTAATCTGTCATCCCTCCACAACCTCAGAAGTGTAGTTATGAATTTGTTGACAACATTAGCTACAGGAGCTTCAGCTTAACTATAGCCTAAAAGATAAGCCTGGGAATATTCTGGGGTTTTTTTGGGTTTTTTTTCGTTATCTTCAACAGTCAGATAACGTGCATTAATACACATTTGGTGCTCTAGTGAGTATTTGAATTAGCAGGACAGTGTATGTGGGATCATCTGCATATAAACTACAGTGCCCATTTTCATAGTAATGGAGCAACATGTCACCCAGTGCAAATCTGTGGCTCATTAAAGTGCTTTTAATAGTTTCTGGACACCAATGGAACTCTATGGCACAAAAGATAACACTTTGTCACGCAGGGAATATTTGCTAGTAGGATCAGTTCGTTGGTGGTTTTGGTCTTTTTATGGCATTTGTTAACGATGACAAAAATTTAGAATCTCACCAGGCTAACCCTTTCAGGATTTAGTAGCCAAATGGCCCTGAAACAAATAAAGTGCAAAACAACACCAAACCAAATCAGAAAGTTGGTTCGGTACTGTGACACTGTGTGTGCTGGCTTGTGAATTACCACAGCAACTGCCAATCTTGCAACCACCAAAAACAAAGTGAGACCCACATTCTAACCATGACCCATGCAGAACAGTGACTCGGACATCAAGTCTTATGTTTTCTTCCCCCTCAAAACTCCATTGTTTTGTAATTTATTGCAAGAAACAATAACCTGGGAGGTTTCATATATTTTTAGATTATATATACAGTATATAAATCATCTGGCAAACCTTCACTCAAATCAAGAAAGACCAGCAGGTTTAGATTCAGCTGTGCGTCACTCTCGTCTCTCTTCTGGGAGATAGCTGACGGCAGCGTACTCTGTGTCATTTGGATTAATCTCCAAAACTGTGGGAGGTCTTTTGGGGAAGTCCAGGACGCTGTAAACCAGTGAGGGTGGAGCCACACGGCTGGGCTCCTCCGCTGTGTCCTGCAAAGTCAAATAAGGTGAAGCTGAAGAATCTAACTGCAGACGTTATAAATATTTACTTTGATATGTATGTCTTTAAAGGTGGCAAACGCTGAGAGTGTTCTTACCCGTTCTATGGGATTAGACTTTCCTTGTGGTTGTTGTTGTTTGTCTGCATAAGAAGCAAAACAGGTGGAACACTGAGTCAGTCGGGCCAGTTATTTAGCATCAGAAATCATATAGTTCATCTCTTTGGAGGAATAGTTTGACATCTTGGCAATTAAACATATTCATTGTCTTTCTGAGACTTTTTAGAAGATCAGTATCGGAGTATTTCCTGGAGTTATGGCATCAAAGTGAGTTTGATCGGTTCGGTGCCATCATGCATGTACATCTGCTTATACCTTTGCTCAGTGACCACATCTGGCAACCTGTGATATAGAAATGCTGCACAGAAGTACTCGGTGAACAGATAAGCTGTAGCTTGCCCAGCACGTGATGAGGTCCAGCTGTTACCCTCCCATAAAACCCCACATTGATGTGTTCTATATTTCTGTTTTTGTACAAATTACACAAACAAGGATGTTAAGTAGTGAGCTTTAGAGGTGCTGCCATGCAGATTTTTGAACTTTGGAGAGAGCCAGGCCAGCTGTTGCCCCCTGCTCCCAGTCTTTGTGCTAAACTAAGCTAATCCCCTCCCGACTCCAGCTCCGTTCGTAAGGCACAGACATGAGTGTGGTACAGAGCTTCTTATCTAACTGTCAGCAAAAATGCTCATACTACTAAGTGTAGTAATACATTCATCACTGCACAGTTTAAAAAATTAATAAGCAAAGCTGCGCAATGATAGACAGCAAACATTTTTTGTGTTGAAATATACAGATGTTTATCACATGAAGCTTGTTTTTTTTCAACAAATACTCATCCAAATAAGTAAAACGTAATAATTCTGTTATAGTTTGATTAAGTCTGACTTTATCATTGATTTTCTTTTACTTTTAACTCTCATGCAGAACTGCACCACTTGCACAAGCTTGCAAAAACACTGTCCTTTGTGATCTGTCTGTACAAATAAGCTAGACATGGTGCAGAAGAGTAGAGTTTATGTGTACCATCTGTCAGTTTGGTGAGTGCAATCTGTGGACAACGTTGGACCAGGTTAGCACGACATGATAAAGGAGTGCACAGTCAGCATAAGCCTGCATTTGTATACATGTACGGGAAATCATCAAATGTGGTTTCTGAGGTTACAGGGGCTGTCAGATGTGTCAAAGCGACAGTGTTCCTACTCAAAGTAGGCCAGGAGGATTTGTATCTGAGTGAAAGCGCACTCATAATAGTGAACAAATAATGCAAGCGTTTTTTTTCCACCCTTCCCTCAGTGATAGTAGGCACATTTACATTTGCATGCTCTGAGGGAGGACTTTCTTTCAAAAGCTATGAATCATCACATACCCAAAAGGATGTGAAACTGCAATCTGGTTTGCATTTTTGAGCATCTAACCACACAACTGCAAATTTTTTCCACAGAATAACAATAATTCTTCTCATCTTCACTTTGTTAATTTTAAAAAATGTTAACCCTAAATGCATAATTCCCACTGGAGTGTATCTGTGTTCAAATGAGTCCCAGTAGTAATGACACATATCCAACCATGGATTTCAGTTTCCTGGTGTATCAGATGAGCTGGCACTTCTGTGCCGTCTGATCCCAGCATGAAAATAAGCTAAAAGTCCTAAATTCACCTGAATTAAGAGCAAGCTAGTGTAAGTCAATGTCATGAGTCATGTCCTGGCAAAAGACAGAACAACGAGAACCCCGAATGATCAGTTATAGCAGACAAGTCAAACGAACACAAATAAGAAGATGACTTTTGAACAGCGAGTTTCGCTACCTTTCGTTCTCATGAGACACCAGATCAACCAGGGTAGTACTGAAGCCAGCAGCACTACGGGTGAAACCACGAGGAGAGTGATGATGTGAGAGGAAAAGACACTGGAACTTCCATTGCCTCCAATTAGCGGCATGGTAGTTGACACTGGAGGAACTGTAGGAGTTAAAAGGAAATTATGTAAATACACATTCATGTCTCTGCAGAATTATGATTTTTTTTTTCAGTGTCTACAACAAGTGTTGCCATGGCAATAACTGTCAATTTAATGGGATTTAATGCTGTGCGATTACAGTTTTCCTGTACAATTAGACTTATAACACTATAATCCCTTTTTTAAATTAAATACAAAGTAGACAGTGAAGACACAGACACTTTTTTGACTGACAACCTTAGTAGCAGACATATGAGCCTTTAACCAGCACTGAAACTAACATATTGTGGAGTGTGGTTCTGTTTGTTCCTTACTGTCAGAAAAATTCAAAGAATAGACTAAAACTAGCAATGCCTTAATCTGTCTCTCACTTCTTCTAGACATCCCCTTCAGAGCACATTCCTTCCTACCGAAGATGTAAATCTTTAAAAATAGTCACAAAAAATGGTCTATAGTGTATTTTTCGTGACTATTTTAAGCAGTAGATTAATACATATTTGGTGCTCTAGTTAGTATTTTTAGAAAGGCATTGGTTCAAAATAAAGTACAGAGCCCAAATTCATTGTAATGAAGGATCATGCCACTTAGTGCAATGTTGTGTCTCATTCATGTGTTTTTAATCGTTTTCGGACAACGGTGGAGGTTCTATGACACTGAGTGAGGATAAGATCAGACTTTGCCTACATAGTAAGTACTTGTTATGATCATCTCATTTTTGGTTTCATTGCAGTCATGGGATTTGTTAACAGTAAGAAAAATATGAATATTGCCAGCCTTATCCTTTCTGGCATATTCATGTCGGACAGCCCACTGCAAAGCTATATCCTACACTGTCGTTTTTAGATATTTACTTGGTAATTGACACAAACGCTATGCTGTTGTGAAGAAGTGAAGGTGGTGGGGCATGGCTAACTGCGTAAACTGCAGTAAATGAGTACATGGAAATTAAATATTTAATAAATCGAAAATATTTAAAAGTTCACCTGTATAAATCAACTAAACTAGTTAACAACATTTAACTTTGTATGTTTAATACCTACTATAATGTTACCATCTTTATGGTAACAAAAGTTTTGTTTTCTTATGCTGCACACTCCACAGACTAACAAAGTGTCCTCCCTTCATATTGATCTACAGTATATTGGTGTCATTTCTTGTAAGTGTAGCCTATAATGATAGAGTCTGACTTCACCTGTGCTGTGCCTCCTCTCCTTTTGGACAATCAGCTGCACCTTATCACTTTCTTTGGGGAGTCCTGAGCCCATGAACAAACTGGCCCAGTAAGTTCCACTTTGATTTAGTTTGAGATTTGTAATGTGGTATAATACAGAAGTATTTTTAGGGTAAAGGTGACCTTTTCCTGAGAAACATTTGTGCTTTGAATACTCATCAATCTTTTTCTGGCCTGTTGTATACACTGCAAAATGACTGTCATCATGAATGGTAGTGTTATTAAATCTAAATTGAAGGGTGATGTTGCTGCCGAGGATCCCAGTGACCTCTGCTTTGCTGGGGCCTGTGTCAAGACAAAACAAGAGGTGTATGAGTGGGAGGATTCAACGGTCACTATGTCCTATAAAAGCCAAACGCACCTCAGGGCTAAAAACCAAGCTAAACCACAGCAACTGCACTCTGGCAGTGTAGTTACTGCCCTCTTACTTTGCATTTCTGTCCAGATGTTAGTAACTGCACTCTAGTTTGTTCATCTCTGGGCTCTACAACCTGTCATTACCTGCCACAGAGAAACACTAGAGAGCCACTACTGGGTTTAGATAAAGCCGCAACTAAATTAGCTTATTGATTTTTCGCTAGCTGTCATATTTGGTTGAAAAATATCAATTTTCATGAAGAACATCTGGGTAATTCAGTTTGTTATCCCACACATCTAAATGAGAAAGTAGCTAAATTCTGTCATGATGGAGATTAAAAACCTGTCTGAATTCCTGCGTTTCACGTACAATTCATGTGATTTTGTGTGATTAAACTACTTTTAAATCACAAATAAAATGTATTAATAACAATAAATATATGTGAATAACTTATTAAGTATAAATATAAGTAGCAGCCTACATGTACGTAAACCTACAGTGGCTAAACAGAGATACATCTAAGTCCTATGAAATGTGAACTAAAAATAAATGATCAAATTAAAGTTTATTTTCTTAAACAAACCAGTTTAATGGACAAGAACTTACTTGATACTGCCCTGAATCCTGTGAAGAGTATTCAAAGGCTAGGTCCTGACTCTGAATAAAACATTTAGGACATTTCATGTATATCATAACTGCTAGACGTACCACCACCTAAGTATCCCATCTATCTATATAGCATACATATTAGCCAGGATTTGTTTTACTTAAAAATTTAAGGACATAATTTAAACCCTTGTGGACATTTTTGCACGGACAGCTCTGGCATTTCAAACTATCAAAAATGGTAAATTTATTTGTATTAAAGGATTTCACATACAGCATTAAGACAGATATATGTAATAATAATAATAATAGAGCTTTAATGGAAATATTTTCACAAGATTAAAGTTGCCTCAAGGCAGAGCTCTAATTATCTCAAAGACAAGCATTTAATCGTTTTATTAGGAAGATGTCAGGCTACACATTAATCTAATTGAATTTATCTTCACTTTACTGCACATCGTCCTCATTATGTCCATTTTTAGCAGTGGCAAAACAACAGACACCAAAGTCAAACCGAGAAAACAACACGTCAGAAGTGCAGATGCTGGGGGATAAGACTGTGGCACAACAACATGACAGTGAGGTATCATTAGCAGAATAATAACATGTAATAAAAACCGGCACTGTGATTCTTAAAGAAAACAGAGGAAATACAGACTTGACTTTTAAAAAGCAGTAAAAATGAACCTCCAGCAGGTAAAAACCAACACAACCTCTCAAATGTCACAGAGTAAAACATCAGTTATGTAGGAAACATCTTACCATTGAAAACCATGTGAGCTGTGGCGATCAAAATTAACCCAACAGGCTTTGTGACGATGTTGTCAGCCATGGTTGAAGAAATGCGTTGCTTGCAGGCCCAGCTAGATGGCCCTTGAGTCTTTGATCTTACTGATTTTTATGAGCTGCCTTGGTGTGGTGAATCCTCTAGTTTTATTTGTCTAGTCTAATAGCAGTTTGTGTGCCTGACGAGAGGAAACTGTAGACAGGAACTTGAGCAAGCATCGATTTATCTACCTACATCATCACAAGCACCTCCTGTAACGGAAGACTTAACTGAGGTTCATGGACATGTGGCACAGACTGTGAGGAACTCAGCTGAACAGGTTGTCACTCACATGATTCATGCGAATTCAGGAAGAGCAAAACGTTTCATTTTCATATTTTGAGAAAGAATTTACAGAAACTTAACCCATAGAAAAACCACATAGCGCCACATACAGTGAATTTTATTTGTGTTCCTCGAAGTCAAATCAAGTTAGGTTTAACATAACATGAAACAGCATTTAGAGAATTGCTTAAATTCTGCAACCACATATCTACTCAGAAACCATATCCCTGTTGCTATAAATAATCCACAAAAATCACATAGAGCAGATTTTTTTTTTTAATGAAATCAAAGAAATGGTCACAATGAAAACTGTTGACAGCAAACTTGAATTCACATTTCAGTTGTTTTAAATATTTTCTTAAACTTGTTTCCTCTTTTATCTTCGTCGACTGTGTGACTCAAGTAGAGTCCTTTTTAACATCAGCAAAACATAAATACACCAATTCTTCGACATTACTGTTTGGTGTTCGCTATTATTAAAGCAAAAAAGGAAGCATTTGCCTAGATAGCTACTTCTGTCCGTATCACGGTATTTTACATTGTGAGCTGCCAGGCCAAATTGGCCGGTGGTGTGACACTGAGTGCGAATGATTTTCTGTGTCAGCCCTTTGATAGACTGGCGACCATTCCAATGTGTGCTGGGATTGGCTCCAGCCCAATAAGTGATAAGCTGGTATTGATTATTGGAGGACAACATGAGGTGGATGCTGTTTACCATGAGCAGACGGATCTAAAGCTCTGAAAGGTTAAGCCAGTGGTTCCAGCCGGTTGTTCCTTCTCGGGTGAAGTCAAGCAGCAACATGTTATCAGTTGCAGTTTTAATTAATTAATTATCAAGTCAGATGTGTAAAGTGAATTTACCAAGAAATATTTTTACATATTAAATTGTTGTTCTGCTCACTGTGATTTAGAGTAAACTTTGTATTCAGCTGGGAATATGTTTCTTCTACTATAAAATGGGAATTAAAAAATCTTGTACAGTCCTGGTTGAAATTACTGGCACCCCTGAATTTTAAGTACAGAATTTAAAATATATTCAGAAATCATTGCAAATGAACCAATTTTGTATAATCAGAATATTTAATAAAATGTCCAAAGTTACTGAACAACAACAACAAAAAATGCTTTCATATACCAAAATAAAAAAACACAGACATAGAATGTACACTTGACACGATAATTGGCACCCTTTTGATGAATTAATTCCTCAAACAAAATAAAAACAAAGAGGACTCAAGTGTGCTTAATTTTCAGTGTTAACATGACCTGAATTGACCAATGAACGATGGTTTTTCTGCATAGAAAGGAGATGATGTTTCCAGTTTCTTTTTCACAGTGGTAAAGACAAAAGAGCTTTCTGAGAGCATCAGAAATGCTATTTTCAAAAAACACATCGATTCCAAAGGCTAAGAGGTGAGCGGTAAGGTTTAGAAATTCATGTTTCAACAGAAACAAATAACAAAACAAAACCTACATAATAGAGACATATTACAAACACAACATGTATGCCAGACAAAATTATTGGCAGCCTTCACAAATATTTGGTTGCAGAACCTTTGGCAGCAATGACAGCCTCTAAACATGTCTTGTAGCCATCTAGAATCTTCTTACAACTGTCTGCTGGTAGTTTCCACCAGTATTCCCTTGCTGTGTTCAAGCTCTTTTAAGTTTGCAGGAGTCCTTTTTGCAATGGCAGATTTCAGCTCTCTCCAAAGGTTTTCAATGGGACCCACGACCTTCGCCTCAAACCTAGTTTTGTGACACTGGGTAACACATTTCGCTCTAAAATGCCTTGGTAATCTTCTGATTTCATTGTTCCTTGGAAACATTCAGTGCCTCCAGTATCAGAGGCAGCAAAGCAGCCCCACAGCTTGAAAGAACCTCCACCATGTTTTACAGTCGGTAGGATCATCTTTTCCATTTTGGCTTCATTTCGTCACCTATAAACAAACTGATGCATTGCATTCCCAAAGAGGTCTACTTTGGTTTCATCTTTCCATTGAACATTATCCCAGAAAGACTGTGGCTTTTCGTTGAAGGTTTTTGCAAACATTAGTCTTGCCTTTTTAAGCCTTTCTTTCAACAGTTGTCTCCTTCTTGGGCTTCACCCATGAAGCTCTGCTTGGTTTATTGTGCTGCGTATGGTACAGGCCTAAACCACCACTCCAGATTATTCGGGGTCAGCCAGAAGCTCTTTATATGTCTTGTGTGGTGTTTTTTCCACAATCCTCATCAACCTTCGCAGACCTCTCTTATTGAGTTTCTTCTTAGCACCACATCCTGGAAGCTTCTTAACAGTTTTATGACTGTGAAACTTCTTGATAACATTAAAAACTGTTGAAACATGGATTTCAAGATCTTTGGAATCGTTATGTTTTTTGAAAACAGCACTTCTGATGCTCTGTGAAAAAGAAACTGGAAACAATCAGCTCCTTTCTATGCAGAATAACCATCATTTATTGGTTAATTCACATCATGTTAACACTGAAAATTAAGCACACTTGAGTCCTCTTTGTTTTTATTTTGTTTGAGGAATTAATTCATCAAAAGGGTGCCAATTATCGTGTCAAGTGTACATTTTATGTCTGTGTGTTTTATTTTGCTATATGAAAGCATTTTTTGTTGTTGTTGTTGAAGATATTTTAAATTCTGTACTTGAAAATCAGGGGTGCCAATAATTTCAACGAGGACTGTATTTATATCTTTTAAAAGTCATTGATGTTGATGCTATTTTTCAGACATTTTTTCAGTTTCTCTTCTCATTAATTGTCTTGTGACAGGATACAAAGGCAAAGACAATTTTCCAAATTACTAAAAACAAAAAATGATATTGCAGTATTGATTCTTAGATTTGATTATTAATTTGTTTTAAACAAAAACAAAAAATAATCAACACAAAGTTTAGACAATTGATATTACATTCAGATATTACTATGTCAATGGCTATATCAGTAAAAAAATCAGTACATACTGACACATACACACACACACACACACACACACACACACACACACACAGCAACACTTCAACCACAGCAGAGGAAGTTGGGGGCTTTTGAAGTATCAATACGATAACCTTAAGATAAAACACTGTCTGTGTGCAATTCAGAAGGATTTGTCATTTAGATGTGTGGTTTCTATGGTTGATAAAGGTGGCCCTCTCTTCCAACCTCCTGCACTCTGTCTTCCTACAGAATCACCCCTGTAAACACAGTGTGACTTTGTGCAGAGGAAGACCCTGTGGCTTACACCGCTGAAGCAGATGACTTAGCTGTGAGCGGCACAAACTTTCAGGTAATTTAATACAACTTCTGTAAATCACAGCCATGCTGGAGGCCTTCAGAGCCTGTAAAGACCTTAAACATTTGAATGTGTTTTCAACTGCAGCACACAGCTGCTGTAGCTCAAAACAATCTTGTAAGTCAGAACATTTTGTGGTTGCTTCCTTAATTGGCTACAAAATGACTACAAAGAGACACAGAACGACTACAGAGATAAAATGACCATACAGACAACTTCAAAGAGACACTAAATTGCTACAAAAAGACATAAAATGACTGCAATGAGACACAAAATGACTACAAATGGATGAAAATGACCATAAAGAGACACAAAATGACCATGAAGAGACACAAAACAACTACGACGAGACACAAAATGGCGACAGTAGGAGAGGAATAGGACATGACCACATGTCCTATTCCTCTCAGTATGTAGTAAATACTGCAGCCATATTGAAATTGATCTCCACATGCTTCTGATTGGCTAACTGCACCTAATTGCCTCTTGGGTTAATTGCCTAATCTCTTGTGAGTGGTCACTGTGTTTCTGTCTCTAGTACAGACCATGTTGGGGGATGTGTCATAAGTAAGGACTTTCCAAACTCCCATTTAGCTGCCTTTTTATTTGATGCAACAGGGTTAGGACATAAGTCATTTATGACACAAATTCATTATTCCATTGCAGAATGTATCAAATTTAAGGCAGTGGTATGAGTAGTATCAGGAACACACTTGGTTTTAATAGACAACTGCCCTATAATGACTCAACTGGAAGACAAAGCGTATTTAAACTGTGTATTTGCTGTCATGTATTGCTGCAGAGGGCCACAGATCTCATTCCGACATCCGTCAGGGGCCAATGTGTCCAATCAGAGTGCTTATGAGCGAGAGGAGCACTTTCTGCCTGCTCATGCATTATATCTAATAGAAATACTGATGTGATTATTCCACTGTCATTATTGTATTTCTACGCCATCTTGTGGACTGAACTACAGTATATGAAGCACATCACTTGCAAAGCCCCAGACATGTGATCACTCACGCCTCCCTTTTTCTCTCCTACACTCAAACAGAAACACGCTAATACACACACACAGTACATGCTCACACTTATTGTCCCTCACTTTCCCTGTGATGTTCTTTCATTTCCGGCATCACAGCTTACTAAAATGATTTCCTCTGTGCATCGCTTACACCATATTACACACTATCGTCATCTCTGCATCTATTATCCAGTAACAAGAGCACAACTTGTCTGTTATATTAATTGAGTTTTATTACTGTGGTGAATGTTTTTCTCTTGTTGCTGCTCAATTTACAATACTTTTTCCTTTTTTTTTTTCTTTTCATCAGGAGTTTTGTCAGTATTTTCTTGTTGTTAAACAAGGTGTCTGGGCAAGTCCTTCTCATCAGCTTTTAATCTTGCCATTGTGTTTGCCGCAAATACACAACAGACTACATTTCAGGGGTTTTGTAATAGAGTCAGTGAAGAAATGAAAACAAGGCCTCGGGTTATTCACTTCGAGTGCCTCAGTTTCAATCGCAGGAAGCATCTTCACTGCACTGTGTGTGTGTGTGTGTGTCATAGCGGAGACATTGCTTTTAAAACTGGAAGCATCATTTGTATGGCGGTAAAGGTGGACGTTGACAGAAAAACCTGTGTATGACCAACCAGCATAAACAACATACTTTCAAAGGCAGGTGACAGCGTTGACTGTGGAAGAAAATGACATGCGACGGATTGCTGGATGGCAGGGTTCGCCTGTTTTGTGTGTATGTGTTATGTGATCTGACTGATGATTCGCAATTGGGCTGTTATCTTCCTTTGATTTGCATTTACTATTTGTGTGTGGTTAACATAAATGTATCCTTGAGTTATTAGTCATGTATATATTGTCGGTCACCAGTTCAACAGCCTCCTCTTTTCCTCTCCTCCCATGCAGCAACACGGACTGAGGCAATGCTTCACCGCACGTGTCTCAGGTTTTGGTGCACAGTGATTCCTGCCTGAGTCCTCTCACTTGTTACTGAAGCCTTCAGTATCTGTGGGTGAGATTCTGGATGTGCGTGAGCCTCAATCTGAAAGCTACGGTTATCCTTAAATCTCTAATCTTAAATCTCGTTGGAAAGATGTGTTAATCTGTTTTTGCAGAAACATGTTTCAGTCTAATTTAGTATGACGTAGCATACCTACATTTTTTTTACTACATTGCTCCCCAGCTACTTCTATCGTATCAGAAATACAGTATGTAATATACAGTACTAACGTGCACTTTGCAGCCACTTACTGTGATCTTCACAGTTTGTACTATAGTGTAAGACAATTTACCCTTTATTTTTACATGCATCAGAGAAGACAAAACAAAAGATGATGGAATATCAAAAACAATCCAGCTCACTGGTGGTGGATTAAAGCATATTCAACCCTAAATCTGACTTTGGCTGCCATTTGCTGAGGGACACTTGTTGAAACAGCGTTTAGCTAAGCTCCATCTCACAAAGCAGAGATTGAAGGAAGCACACAGCCCGAAGTGAAGAGAAGAGCAGGAAAGCCCTTATTGCCATGGTAACTGAGATACCGACTCTCCTCTTAAATGCTGCTCTAAGAAAACAATTACCAAGCAATCAGGAATGGGAATCCCCCAACCCCCTTCCACCACCACCGTACACCACCCACCACTCGCAGCCTACCACCTAATACCACACCACGCCACACACACACACACACACACACCTCGTGCTCTTTTTCTGCTCATTAGGATCAGCGGGTGGGTTCGGACACTCAGGCAAAACTATCCCACAATTTTCCTTTTGCTCTTTGTGATATAGCAACATCGTGCTTGAGATTAAATGCCGTTTCAGGTTGGTTGAATCGGGTATTGATCAGTCTCTCAAGACATCCGCCGAGGCCTTCCAACATGTGACCGGACCACTGGACTTTCTTTTTTGATTATCAGGTGCACTCTCTGTTGGTAGGCATAGGTACGTCATCACTGTCTGTTTTCTTCAAAACACTTAAATCAGTGTGAATTCATCGAGGTGAGAAATGTTTTTTATGTATACAGTGCCTAAATGAAATAGTCACTTTCAAGGTTTGGGAGCTTGGGAAGGGGTGAAGAGTGACTTTATAATCTAAATGTCTGCTGATTGATCGATACATATCTGCCTATCTTAAAGCAGCTATAATCGTATGAAGTTATAATTTCTAAACTAATATATCAAATAACAGGGTAAAAAAAAACATGACATTGTGAAAGGAATCGCTTGTTAGGATGAAGCTACAGGGAATTACCACCCGAATCTAAAGCTCCCCTGGGCTTTACAGAACTTTGTGGGCGGTTTCAGCTCATTGTTTCGACACGTATTACCCTCAAGGAGACCAAAAACAGAGCTCAGCAAGAGTGAATATTGGACTTATATTCATCAGGTGTCCAGAAACACAACTCAAGATCAATCATAATATTGTTCCATAACTGCTGGATGTATAAATGAGCTACTCTTTGCTAACAGGCTTGCCATATCAATTTCAGGTGATGAAATGTCAGTAGCTTGTTTCCGTTGCCCCCTGAAACAATTCTGTTAATACAGGTTTAAGTTTGATCCATCTCATTTTAAAAAATTTAAAATATAGCAAAAGCAAAAGCCTCTCTAAAGAAAGAGTCTTAGGACACTAAAACTCCCCACCGATACAAACTATTACTGCTACTATTACCATCAATGATTAGAATACCATGGTGTACAGTATAATGTAAAAGTTACAGACAATATTGCACTAAAGGCAGTTGAGTTTAAAGATTCCCACAGTAAACAAGCAGCATGCTGGTCAATCCAACAAGTACATACGTGTGTGTGTGTGTGTGTGTGTGTGTGTAAGCCTACTGGTTAAATAACTGTTTTACTTGGGTCAAGCTCATGTCCTAGCAACCAGGCAAACCATCACCAGCTCCCTAGCAACCAGGAAGACACTGGTGTTGTCGCCGTCACCGATTGCTGTTGGAGATGCAGGCATTCCATAGAAACCAAGCCGAGGTGCAAATAGTGACAACATACCCCCTTCCCCAACTCTCTCTCGCTCTCTCTCACACACACACACACACACACACACACACACACACACCCAACAGATTGCATCTTCACAAATTGACTCTCAAGTATGCAATTACCGGATATCTCACACACACACACACACACACACACACACACACACACCTACCCTTGCAGTATAATTACAAGGGAACTGACTTTCAAGCATGCACTCGCAATCACACATCCACAAACCAACACACATCCACACACTCACACATAAACACACACCTACACATGCTCAGGAAATCAACTTTCAAGCATGCCGCAAGAACGTGTCGAAACCACATGTCCGCACGTGCTTGCACAGACCCGGGGAGCTCTGCTTAAACTAAAGATCACCAGCGGTGTGATTTTCTGTTACACGTGCACCGTGGCTGCAGGCACGTACACGTAGCCACACACACACACACACGCACACGCCCTGGCTCCGTGGGGAAATTGACTCTGTCCGTGCAATTAATGGCTTTTCTACATAACAGTCAGAAAATAAAGGCTTGCATGGCAGAGCCTCCACGCGCGCGCGCACACACACGCAACAGCGCGCGGCAGAGAGTGAGAAACGCATCCTGTGTGGCAGCTGTCACGGTTTCCAGCGAAGGTATTCCCCAGCTTCATCACGACCAGCCGCCTGCCGGCGTTCACGGCTCTGCTCCTTCATTTTGTTTCAGTGCACGGGGGAGAAAGACTGGATTAACAGATGCAGCACTAAAAAAAAAAAAAAAAAAATACCAGTGAAAACTTTCAATACCGGCGTCGTTTCATCGCGGCATTACGCGGATAAACAGCTCGAAAAGGAGCCCGCGGGGCAAAAAGAAAATAAGTCACGCATGATGAGACACACCGATTATTCCAGCCTGTGAAATCACCACACCTCGGAGTGTTTTTGTTCTCTTTGATTACAAACAGAACAATCGGGTTTGTGAATCGCGTCTCAGCCCCCAACGCCAACTTTCCCCCCGTACTCACTCAACCTCGCCTCTCTTCACTGTCACCCACCAACCAAACTGATTTAACCCCCCCAAGCAGATTGCCCCTTCCTCCCTCCTTCCCTCCCTCCCTCGCTCCCTCCCTCCCCCGCTTCGGAACCAGTCACATGGAGGTTAGTGGTGACCCGTCGCTCCCTCGGTTTCGTGCCAGTCGCTCTCCGGTGCGCCTTGGAGACGGACGAGAAGCGAAACGCGCAAAACTGCCGGGGCGCCTCGTTGGTTTTTAGACGCAACTGTGGGTTTTTGTTTTTCTTTTTTTTCCCATGTATTTCCGCGGAAAAATCTCCCCGGCAGCCGCTGGAGCCGCCGGTAAACGATACCCAGTGAAAGGGGTTATTTTTAGTAACCCACCGCAGCCATGAGTGGCTGGAAGCTGGCTGTGAGAGCGAGTGGTGCCGCGCTGTGGTAAGTGAAGCCCCCGCCTGGTCGTCAGCAAGAATGAAGTCGAGACGAGACAAACTGAAGATCCCCTCTCTGACTCTGGAGTAAGTTCTGCCTTTTTATTTCCATCCTCTGCTGCAGATGTGAAACGGCAAGCTGCCATGTGAAACTGTTGTCTTTTAAAGTTGGGATAAGAGTGAAATGGCAGGATTAATGTGGCCCTGTTCTCATGGTGGCATCCTAGTGGACTCCAGTGTCAAAACACAAACGGACTTTTTTTTTTTTTTCCCGTAAGAGTGGCTGTATTTCAAACCCACTATTATCTATTGAAGCTGTGAGACCAGACCTGCCAACTGAGCCTGATGGAAATGCAAATAATCCCTCATGTTTTTTCTCTCACGTTGATGAGGCTCAATTATCTAGTTTAACAACTTCAGTTAACTCTGTTATTTTTGCATTTTGAAGAGAGGGCTAGGGAAGTTAAAGGTGTCTCATCTGTGTTCTCGTTATCACCGAAACTGTCAGTTTCCCTGCCTGCCTATTGATCTTTAGCCTAATTTACCCCACTGAATGTGGAGAATCCAGTTTGAACTGTATCTGTGTCTGCACGACTCATGGCTGACTGAACCCATAAAAACCAAACTACCCTCACAACAGGAAACTTGTGAAGATGAGGAATTTGAGCTATTTTGCTTAAAGTTTTAGGCAGGTCAAATATAAGTAGGATTACTTCTTTCCCCAAGACTGTTACAGATCTTTGGCTTTAATCAAACCAAATGTTTCACTCCGTTTCAGAGGCACATGCTCATGCCTCAGTGTGAAATCTGTTGTCGTGATGTTTTGCGTTCCTCCAGCTCTATTGTCTTTTTTTTTTTTTTTTTTAAACCTTACATGAAGTTCTGACTCCACGATTCCTGCATGAATCACAAGCTCACAACACCAAGCCAGGGAAATGCCTTTCAGTCTTTAGGACACATATTTTATTTCCTTATAATTGCTAATCTGCAATCCCTGTCTCCACCAAAGGACATGGCTTGCAGTCTTATATCCACCCACTCATTCCCTGGAGTGAATGTAGCATTTTTTTTTTTTTTTTTTGTTGGGGAGAGGGGAGGGGGTACCTGTTGCCCACTAGATGCTGATCCATAAGGCGTAGGAGCTCCCTGCTCACATCCCCATTCTGTGATCCACCATCTGCCTCCACCGTGGATCATCTCAGCAGAGCATGTGCTGTTTTTGTCTCAGTTTCATTTTTAGGCACCTGGTAGCTTCTGCTACTAGGAAATACAGAGGAGGTTTCAGACTCGGCTAGCAGGGAAGAGTTCGGGGTCTCACTGGTGGCTGCTGACGGATGCACCGGTCCCGACGCTCATTTGTGAAAAAATGTCAAGCATGGCATAAAATTCTGCTTGTATTCAGACTTAATTATTGCCGAGGACTATGCCGTGCGAGTATCCAGGTGCACAGCTTTCTATAAATAAACTTTTTGTAAGATAAGATGCCTGGTTTGAACATACGCAGGGAAGATGTCCTAAGGAAAGTTTCCGGTTTCCTCTAGACAGGAGTGTCCGTGAAGTGCGGACAAAGTAAGCAAAATGGAACAGACGGACGATTACTCATTCAAGCACCATTGAGGGCTTTGGTTTCGGGGTCTGTAGGAGAAAATGTGTCAAGACGAAATTCGGCGTAATGAGTTGCCTGTGTTGTGTAATTATGAGCCGACACTACAGAATGCGGAGTCTTTGTGCAAGGAGTTGTTGTTCCTACCATCCTCCCTGCATTACTATGACAACACGTTCATTAGTGCCATGTTTAGCACTGAGAAGACTCTGCAGCACTGAGACAATAGCAGCACTGTGGTGCCCACAAGGCAGAGCTTTCATTTGAGCAGGGAAATCAATAGAAAGCAGCTTCAGTGCTGGGTCAGCATCGGTGAGATATAGACCTTAGGATGGCTGAGCGTGCACATTTCGAGGCAAAAGTGATGCGTTAAGATGTGAAATGGTGGACAATATTTATTTTGAAAATTTAAGTTCCAGGATTCTGTTTGTGCAGAAACGCAAAGTGCGTTTTCCTTCTGGGTTCATTAAAGAACATGGCCACTGTTCATTTTCCATTTAAAATCAAGTTTATTTACACATGCATTATGTTTTCATATGTCAGAGAGTCCCTGACACAATGAGAGGTTGCAGTCATTCTTAGATGTTCACTAAATGTGCGCCGGCGGATGAAACTTCCTGCCTGGCCTGTTGACACACAGCCCCCAAATTCCTGTGGTGTAAGAGCTCGGCCGATTAGTTGCATCCGACAAACAATGCCAACAGAGAGGAAGCGGCGTCACCCTGCAGACCGGCGGTGAGTGTCTGTCACCATCGGCCGGTGATGTCAGCCAGTTAGAGGACAGGCATCCACCTCTAACCCACAACAAAAGCTGTGCCGCTGACCGATGACGGACACCGGCGCGCTGAGGTGCCGAGTCAGCGCATTAATCCATGCGAACATTTCTTGCCTTACAGTTTGTCACCCACTTGCCAGAGCCCCACCCTCCTGAGCCCATGCAGCCCCTGCAGCCCCTGCAGCCCCTTACAAACCCTTCATCCCTGGAGGTAAGACAGACAGGTCACACACTGACTATTACTATGGCCTGAACATGTTAAGTAACTTAAAAAAAAAGTCCAACATCAGTGAGTCACTTCACCCTTAAAACAACAATTAGCTGATCCAGCTAACAAGTATGGTCTTATTGCTTATTACTTATTCCTCCGTGCCATAGAGATCCATTGTTATAAAAAAAAAGCAACATATCAGTGAACCACAGTGTTGCAATGTGTGACAAGTACCTTCATTACCATGAACATGGCACTGTAGTTTGTTCCGATTCAGTCCCACATGCGCCGACCTGCTGGTGCAAAAACTGACTACAAGACCAAGCGTGTATTAATCTGTGGCTGACAGCGATCCCCAACAAACTGACCTGGTTAGTGCCGGTGAATGTTCACTAATTCCTACCGGCGGGAAAACGAGGAGGACGCCACAGGACTTGCAATGACACAAGAACTGTAGTGAAGTGATAAGGCTTCGGCCGCCTGAATCATAGGGTGCTGCTTCAAAGTAATACGTTTTTCATCATTAAATTATTTGGTGAAAACATTTGAGATTCAAAGTTAAATCTTGACCTTTGAAACAGCAGTCGACCAACAATCGCATCACAAGGTCCATTTAGTGGCTGTTCTGGTGCTTTCAATCGTATCACACACTGTTTACGTATTTGAACAACTCCATCAATACAGGGGTAAACTCCATCTGCTTTTAAAAGACATGCTACAAATTCACAAAAATAACATCGGAGCGTGATGGGCAGGATAAACGAGGGTGGTGAGACTTTATATACCAGATTGTTATCGGCTGGATCAGTATGGCGTCAAAAAGTGTTTTGTTTTAACCATTTTGATAGAACTGTCCTCATTTTTAAACCCTGATTGAAATATAACAGTAAAATGAACAGCTAACCAACGCGTTTTGTTAAGAGTGGCTTTCCAACTACAGATTATTGTATCAAAAAAAGTGTGAACTATAAATGGAATAACTCTGGGGGAAAAAAGGGAAATATACACTAAGTCTGAGTTGTTTTTTTGTATATGAAGGTGCTCCTGTTTCACCAGTGAAGACTTATCATTTATTAGTTGTCTCCAAGTCTATGTGTGTTGCTTGGCAACGGCGCTGGGAGCTGTGGAGGAAGGCAACACTGCAAAACAGAGGCGGCTACATCCAGCATGTTTCTGGATGTGTGAGCCGTGCTAGGCTGTCACACCACACACTGTACAGTAATGAAAGCCCCTTTGCTGGGTTGAAAAATGAACACATTTTACTGGGGAAGGCAAACATTTCTCAGACGCGACAAACACGGACGCCCTAACACGACGCAGTTTTTCGGACCGTTGTTAACTGATGCCACATTTGTTGGTTGCACATTTGTTGTCATCATTCCTCACAGTATTCTGCCCCCCCCCCAACAAACAAACACACACACACACACACACACACACACACGCACACACATCCCTCTGTGTTGTTTCACTACCCAGAAACATGTCCATTCTCTTGCCTCACATTCAGTATTTGAATGCAAGTAAAATTGATTCCCTACATCAGTCTTTGATTCTGATCACTGAATGCGTAGAGTTTCTTCTTGATGGAATTGATTCAGAGATATTTTTACAACCAATATGACAAGTACCTGCCTGGTACCTGGTGCAGGAATCATGTTAAGTGTATGGGGAGAGTGCAACGTATTTTTTGTCATTTTATTATTATGAGACCATTACTTTATAAAGCAGCTGTCTAAGATAAAATACAAGCATGAAGTGCTTTGAAACAACATGAAAATACTGTACATACAAATACAGGCTACAGACAGAACGAAATACTGGCAAAAAACTAAACGGATGCTTTTTGAAATATATTTCAACTGTTTAACAGCCACACTAAGAATGTCACCTTCAGGCTTAATCCTCAGTGAGTTGCAACCAATGAGCCTTGATCGGATGACCCCAGTGGCCTCCCGATGACAGGGGATTACTGGGACGTTACATGTGCACATGTGAAACCAAATGTGAGGAACAGTCTGAACTGAGCTTTGAATTTGATGGGAACTCGTTGTTGGAAACTACAAGATGGACTTACAATAATTAACGTGAGATCAAATGAACACAGGAGTAATTATTTCCATCTGGGCTTGGGATACCGTGTTTAGAAGATTTGCAAGAAAGGAGTGAATCAGACGCTTACAGTGCTACTCAAAAGTCAAGGCCTGGTCGAAAGTGGTGCTGGAATTTGTAGAGTTTGAAGTGACCGAGGATGAGGAGACTCCATATATGCTTTCACTTTTGCGACCAGGCTGTCTGAGGGACAAACAAGTCTTAGCAGGGCAAGGAAGGGGAAAGATTTCTTAAACAAACTACACTTTGTTTTTGTAAAGGGGGATACAACCACAGAAGATTGTTGATGGCAGAGACCAAACGAGGAAAAATAGACCTAAGAACACTTTCATACCGTGAATTCTGGGTCTATGGCTTCATACTGCTCAAGAAATCTGTGCAATCCTCTGCCCTGCAAAAGGCTGTTGTAGAGGTTGCTACAGTGATCATTTGATAAAACGGAGACTTGTGACAGTATTGCCGATAGCATCAAACAAGGCTCATGTGTACAAAAATAGAACAAACCAGATGTGAAAAGTAGGGGACTTTTTCAATGATGGTATGAAATGTAAGTGAGGTATTTGAGAATTCTGATGATAGTCATCGTACAAAACACACACACATACAGTTCTCCTCACACTGCAAATACATCAGCTATACTGCATATAGGTAGAAAAGCATAGTGTATAATGCTTTTGTTTTAGGTTTGGCTATTTTTTGAATATATATACATCAACTCCAAAAGTGAGAGATGTGATTATAAGAGTACAATCCTTGCAACCTTTAGGTATTAGCCTCTACACAGAGGTAGTGGATTTTATCAGATGTTTGCAAAGCAACCAACCATCTCGTCACTTCAAATAATAGTGAGTCCACATAAGTTAATAAACTTTCCTTAGATTTTGTTTGCTGTTACATATTCAGTCTTCCAGTTACAGTAGATACACTGCGCGATGTTTTTGTTCCGATACAAAATGAAATTAAAATACAAACATGCATGCAGGGCATGCTTACATTGCATACATACTACATACGGTGGAATGTACCACTGTTTAAAACTTTGGCTGGGATCCTCCCTCTGCAGACACCTCATGGTATAACCCAACAACATTTTAGGCTGCTTTCACGTTATGTAGGAAATTGCCACCATAGTATGAGTTAAACACTAGGAAAGTGTTTCGATGGCAATGGTTTGACCATATAGTCCGCAGGTTTCCACCACAGCCAAACACTATATCAGGGGTTGTAATGTTACAATGTCTTTACCTAACATAGCATTGTAATCAAAAATTGCTCTCATATTACATCACATTTTTCTAAAAGTAATAATTGCTCTTAAAATATTCTTAAGGACCCCTGAGATATTTAATGCAACAAAAAATTAATTAAAAAAAAAAATACAATTTCAAGTTCAAACGGTGAAACTCGCACCACCTGCTTCAAAAGGTCTCTAAGCGTGCAGGTGCGCAGGTCAGGATACAACCTGGCATGGGGGCTTTTTTGGCAACATTTACGTTCAAACACAGCACCATCTTGCACTTAGGTACCTTTGTTGTAGCTAGGCTTTACATGCCAATACACCAGATTATTAATGAGATGTCATCCTACAGAGTTACCACCCTTAAAAGACAATTTATCCTGAAATAGACAAGAAAAATAAAGCATCACGGGTGGACAGTTATTCACAAGCCAATGAATCGGTCCCAAAAGGACATTGGCAGTACTTATATACTATCATGCTAGGACTGCATCACAGTTTGTAGTTATCGATTTGATTTATCTGTAAGATAAAGTCTTCAATAGTTGTATAAATATGCTTTTCCATTGAACCCTCAGAGAAAGGGGATAACTGCACTAATAAGCCATGGCGTGACCCTGCTGAAGAACAGCGGCGGTTCTATGTCCATCTCCAGCTCTCAAGCTGTGTGTTCAAACTAAAGTATCCTATAAATAGTCAAGACGTAAACCCGAGGAAAAAAAATGCTCGAAAGCACCGGCTGTGCTCGGTGTGGTATGGAGCCTAGTGTCACTCCTACAGTCCTCAGCCGCCCCGGTGTTTCGGTCTGCTCTGCTCTGCTCTGGGGGGGGGGTGATCAGAGCCGTGACAAGGTCTGTCCCTGCCTTTAGCCGCCGTCAAAGCAAAAAGCGAAAACTCCCCCACTGCCCCTTCAGAACGACGAGGGGGCAGTGGGCATACAGCGAATAACCTTGAGTAGAGCCCGAAACCATCAGTCGATTAATCAGCCGAGTGACCGATGGATGGATTCACTGTGCGCTCTGTACTGTCTCGGCACGATATTTAGTTTCTTGAACGAATTTGATAAGTAATGCTGCTTGATTCTATTTTCAGCAGGACGTTTTAACATGTGGCTAAGGACAGCGGAGGAAAAACAGTCTTTTAGGCTAACTCTGGCTCATTTACATTTATTTTTTCTGTTGATCAATGAGCATTATCCTAATGAACTCGTAAATAAAGTGGCAGTGGTCTGGAACTATGTGACCCTGTGACCAAATGGCCTACAGGTTTTACAGAATGTGTACAGTTTTACACAACACTACAAGTTACAAAAACCTCCTATCTTGAAAATTGTAAGTAATGCTCTAACCGTTTATTGCGTTTTTCTAAACACTAAAGTTAGGAGGAGGAGGAGGAGGAGGAGGAGGAGGAGGAGGAGGAGGAGGAGGAGGAGGAGGAGGAGGAGGAGGAGGAGGAGGAGGAGGAGGAGGAGGAGGAGGAGGAGGAGGAGGAGGAGGAGGAGGAGGAGGAGGAGGAGGAGGAGGAGGAGGAGGAGGAGGAGGAGGAGGAGGAGGAGGAGGAGGAGGAGGAGGAGGAGGAGGAGGAGGAGGAGGAGGAGGAGGAGGAGGAGGAGGAGGAGGAGGAGGAGGAGGAGGAGGAGGAGGAGGAGGAGGAGGAGGAGGAGGAGGAGGAGGAGGAGGAGGAGGAGGAGGAGGAGGAGGAGGAGGAGGAGGAGGAGGAGGAGGAGGAGGAGGAGGAGGAGGAGGAGGAGGAGGAGGAGGAGGAGGAGGAGGAGGAGGAGGAGGAGGAGGAGGAGGAGGAGGAGGAGGAGGAGGAGGAGGAGGAGGAGGAGGAGGAGGAGGAGGAGGAGGAGGAGGAGGAGGAGGAGGAGGAGGAGGAGGAGGAGGAGGAGGAGGAGGAGGAGGAGGAGGAGGAGGAGGAGGAGGAGGAGGAGGAGGAGGAGGAGGAGGAGGAGGAGGAGGAGGAGGAGGAGGAGGAGGAGGAGGAGGAGGAGGAGGAGGAGGAGGAGGAGGAGGAGGAGGAGGAGGAGGAGGAGGAGGAGGAGGAGGAGGAGGAGGAGGAGGAGGAGGAGGAGGAGGAGGAGGAGGAGGAGGAGGAGGAGGAGGAGGAGGAGGAGGAGGAGGAGGAGGAGGAGGAGGAGGAGGAGGAGGAGGAGGAGGAGGAGGAGGAGGAGGAGGAGGAGGAGGAGGAGGAGGAGGAGGAGGAGGAGGAGGAGGAGGAGGAGGAGGAGGAGGAGGAGGAGGAGGAGGAGGAGGAGGAGGAGGAGGAGGAGGAGGAGGAGGAGGAGGAGGAGGAGGAGGAGGAGGAGGAGGAGGAGGAGGAGGAGGAGGAGGAGGAGGAGGAGGAGGAGGAGGAGGAGGAGGAGGAGGAGGAGGAGGAGGAGGAGGAGGAGGAGGAGGAGGAGGAGGAGGAGGAGGAGGAGGAGGAGGAGGAGGAGGAGGAGGAGGAGGAGGAGGAGGAGGAGGAGGAGGAGGAGGAGGAGGAGGAGGAGGAGGAGGAGGAGGAGGAGGAGGAGGAGGAGGAGGAGGAGGAGGAGGAGGAGGAGGAGGAGGAGGAGGAGGAGGAGGAGGAGGAGGAGGAGGAGGAGGAGGAGGAGGAGGAGGAGGAGGAGGAGGAGGAGGAGGAGGAGGAGGAGGAGGAGGAGGAGGAGGAGGAGGAGGAGGAGGAGGAGGAGGAGGAGGAGGAGGAGGAGGAGGAGGAGGAGGAGGAGGAGGAGGAGGAGGAGGAGGAGGAGGAGGAGGAGGAGGAGGAGGAGGAGGAGGAGGAGGAGGAGGAGGAGGAGGAGGAGGAGGAGGAGGAGGAGGAGGAGGAGGAGGAGGAGGAGGAGGAGGAGGAGGAGGAGGAGGAGGAGGAGGAGGAGGAGGAGGAGGAGGAGGAGGAGGAGGAGGAGGAGGAGGAGGAGGAGGAGGAGGAGGAGGAGGAGGAGGAGGAGGAGGAGGAGGAGGAGGAGGAGGAGGAGGAGGAGGAGGAGGAGGAGGAGGAGGAGGAGGAGGAGGAGGAGGAGGAGGAGGAGGAGGAGGAGGAGGAGGAGGAGGAGGAGGAGGAGGAGGAGGACGAGGAGGAGGAGGAGGAGGAGGTGGAGGAGGAGGAAGAGGAGGAGGAGGAGGAGGAGGAGGAGGAGGAGGAGAAGGCAGCGGCGGCAGGAGGAGCAGGAGCAGGAGCAGGAGCAGCAGCGGGAGCAGGAGGCGGAGGAGGAGGAGGTGGTGGACGAGCGGGTTTCACTTCGACCCAAGCCACAGTTTTCTGAAATCAACATTAACTTTGAGACGGGGTTATTGAAGAAAAAAAAAATCTCCAGCATGTCGGATCCGAGTCACTGGTCTGCGGCGCCGAGTCAGAACAAGTCCCATTTTGTTCCCGGAGCGTTGCTGAAGCGCTCCAAAAGGTAGTTACCAAGAGTTGGGCTGTGGAGGTTAAGGCACTTGGGCTGCTTATTTTGGCTTTCGCTGTGTTAAAATCCCGCCATGTTGCAGTTCATCGGCCGCGGCCGGTCTTCGTTTAATGTAAATGTTTTTTCACGGGGCTTTCTTTACGTTGAAACAAAACGCCGTAGCTCGCCCGTGCTCCCCTCAGGAAGCCGCTCTAACGTTAATCCCGTTTTTCCCCCCCAGTACAACGCCGGAGTGTGTGTTCAGACACCGCTTTTGTCCAGTAAAAAACACACACACACAATCGCAAGCAGCCACTACATTTTCCTGACGGCATTCGCTCTAAATGTTTCAATATTCAAAGATGAAATGCCTCAAGTATCGGACGCAATGTGCAGTTTCCTTTGTTGAAATCGGATGTAACAGTGCAGCGGGTCCTTAAAGCCAAACTGTAACTAGGCGCAGTTTCCAGCTGCCACATGGAAACTGTGGATCCTCTCCTAGTGCCACACCAATGGAAGTTAAATAAATACACAGAAACAGGTCTTTTTATGTGAAGGCGGGCGCATTTGCGTATTTTGTTGGATGTGTTGTGATGACGACTGGCTGGAGGTCTGTCGTGTTTACCGTTAGATTACTGGAGATAAAACCTGCAGCTTTCAACTGCCCGATGCAGGGACGCGACAGCGAACTGAACTGTGGCCCGTCCGTTGTGGAGTATGGCTGCAAGTAACTGTTGACTATGTCAGTTATCCTGTCGGTAGATAGTCTTTAAAATGTCAGAAAATAGTGAAGACTGCTCGTCACAATTGCCCAGAGCCCAAGCTAATGTCTTCAGATTGCTTGTTGCGTCCAACCAACAGTCCAAAACACACAGCTGTCCAATATTCTACCTCATAAAACTAGAGAAAAGTGGCAAATTGTCACTTTCAAGTGGCTGGAAAACGGCTGCTGCTCATGATTTTTTTAAATCAGTATTTCTGCTGATAATGTCCTCAAATAATCTTGTGGTCTATAAAGTGTCAGAAAATAGTGAAAGTTGTATACGGCAATTTCCTAGAGCCCAAGATGGCTTCTTCACGTTGCCTTTTTTGGTCTAACCGACAGTCGGAAACCAAAAGGTAATAATTTTACTATAATGAGAGACAAGGGAAGGAAACTGTTGACCGTTGTGAACTGCTCAGCCTGGCGCGACAGTCAAATCTGCTGACTTGAATGTCGTTGGCCAAAATATCCCCCATATTGTCAGGACCAGACGATTATTTACATCTTCCTCCCTCCCTCCCTTTATATACACACACACACACACACACTCACAGAGTCGTGGACATTTGTGGCTCAAGCTGGGCCTGCTGTTGCTGTCGCACACTCCAGCCTTGAGATATTTGACAGGAGGCTTCCTCTTTCAATTTTGACTGACATCAGTTTTCCCTCTCCATCTGACATGGCCACTGCCGGCGTGTCACACATTGGCCTGCAGCTTAGAGTCGTAGTTACATAAACATTTCTCAAGGCAGAGCCGCCGTGAAGGAGGAAATAATCTCATCAGTGGGCAGAGACATTGAAATATGAGTTCATCTAGTTAAGTATGGCAAACCTCATCTGTACCAGACCATAAAGTGCGTGTTTTTGTCGACTGCCGAAAGTGCAAGTGTACAACGGATTTTCGGAAACGTGTGGTCTGCTTGTGGTTGATAATGCCATTCCATCTGGCACACAAGTGAATTGCTCTTAGTTGCTCAAGATGTGAATATGATAATGCGAGTTACAAAAGCAATGAATTCTGAGTGACTGCCAGAGACGGTCTCCTGCACATTGGCGCTGTGCTTTAGAAACTGCATTAATGCGACCATAGATGTGAAATACTACAAATATAATGCAAATAAAAAATAAAATATTAGTGTGTAGCAGCAGAATGTGATTACTAATGAGACACAATCAGCTAACACAAGACCAGTGGAAAGCAGTATTAGTGTAATGGTGCCTATATTACAGGTAAAGGTTACTGCATTTCGGTATTTTTTTCAGATGCGACAAACTCGTGTAGTTATTTACATCAGACTGTCAGGTGTAGTTACAGGAACATATACTGATGCAGACCGAAAAAGACCAGAAGTACAAGAGGAGCAAGCTGATAATAAAAAGTCTAGAACTCCAACACTGACTGGAAAACCTAACAACATTATAAACTGAGCTGAGCTGAAATGATTTGTTGAGCAACAGAAAAAATAATCAGAAACTATTTTGACGATTAACAGTTTCTGTCATTTTTCAAGCAAAAATTATGGTGAAAAATGCTACAGATTCTCAAGTTCCAACCTTCCAAATGGCAGTATTTGCTGCTTTTCTTTGTCATCTATATTAGTAAACTGTATATCTTTGGGGCTGGGACTTTAGGTCAGACAAAACCAGACATTTGAAGACATCACCTTGGGCTCTGCGAAGTTGTGATTGGTATGTTTTCACTGTCTTTTGATATTTTATAGACCGAACAATTTGGCAGATTAATCAATAATGAAAATGATTGTTTGTTGCAGCTCCTAAAATCGAGTAGAAAGAGAAAGGCGCTGACATTCATATATCTTTACGATCTTTACAGAACACATTGTAGTGTGCCCCTGAGCTTGTCTGGCATTGTCAGACAAGTGACGTTGAGGATCATTGTGCACTCGCTTGTTTACCTGGTGCGTTTAAACCAGCAAAATCTGCAGTGTCCAGCTGAAGATAAACTGGTTTGCACTCTGAGTAAAAAAAAAAAAAAAAAGATCTTTTGAAGACCCATGTCCACGCTTCATTTGTAGTGGTGTAAGACAAAGCTGTGTTGACCTCTCCCCCAAAAATCCAGTTTGTTATGTTATGTGAAATACCTGCCTTCAAAGTGAGCGATAGTGCTGAAAAACAGACTTTTAAGAAGCAATTTTAATGAGTCGGGAAATTTTCAAACTAAAATAGAAATTGTAAATAGTGCAGAAAAACCTAAACTGCAACTAAATTAATTTAAATGGTAAAACACTTAAAAAAGTGGAAGTAAAATAAAATTCCTGAGTTTTTTTTATAGAATTATTTCAATAGTTTTTTTTTTATGCATGTGAGGATAGCAAACAGCACTATACAGAAGATTGGACAATGCTGCCTATTCTCACGACCCCCGGTTTATACCCAGCGTGCTTCCAGTCTGCACACAAACACAGATGTGTTTGTATTTTTCGGACGTATTCATTGAGCTACTACAATCAGAGCTTAATGGATCACAGTCTGCTACTTTAGAGGTCAAGTATCTTCTTAATCTGTCTAGTGTTACACTGTCATAATTCTTTGGTGTCCTCAAGCTGCTGTGCAATACACATTTAAACACACACTTTAGACAGAAACGCAATCTGAAGCGTTGTATGAGTCAAACATGTAATAGTAGGTGGATAAATCCAGGGCCAAAATGACTGTACTTGGCTGGCTTTAAGGGATACACCAGTCGTTTTTATTTTTTTCCAAGATTAGTTTATTTTTCATATTAACTTTTTAGTGATAAAAAGAAACACCAGAATTATCTTTTTTAGCAGACACTTCTGTATGGTAGGTAACAGTTTAGTGTTGCCTTCATCATTTAAAAAAAAAAACTTTAAGCAGCAACTCGCTGGAGACATAATTGACGAGCAATGAGCCAACGTTGTGCACAGGGAATGATGAATGTAACAGAAAAGGTGCAACTCATTTGGCAAAATAGCCTGACAGAAAGATGTTAATGCACCTGCCTAGCATAGTTAGGGGAAGTCACCAATGGGAGTTTTGATCTTAAAAATACTGCAAAGCAGATGATTTTGAAATACTAACAATATACTGTAAGTAAGATAAATCTGCCTTTGTCTAATCGAATGAGTTTCTTGTATTTCCTATTTTAAATCCATACGCTACCTAATAAATACCTCTCACAACCTTAAAAGAACAGGAGGTTAGCCTTCTTGCTTTGTTGCATTCGTGTTGCTTGTTGTTACTCAACATTGTGTACGCCAAAGCACGGAGCACAGTTGTGACTTAGGTTGAGTGTCGACACATGGGTGATTTAGGTGTTAATGCTTTATCACTTACCAGGTAAATTAACCTGGGGGACAGTGTCAGGAAAGAGGCTTATTTTCTAATTTCAGCCAATTGATTTTTTTTTTTTTTTTTTTTTTTTAAATTTCCTCCATTCTTGTTTGTGCTGCAGCTGTCGCAGCAGCAACAGGAAGAGCCTCGGCGTTGGGACACCATCACCCACGCTGTCCCGGCCGCTCTCTCCACTCTCTCTCCAAACTGGTAAGAGCCATTTCAATGTCTTATAACCTTAAATCCCAGCAGGTTCCAACAGGAGCACTGCTGCAAAAAACGTGTTAGTGTTGGCATTGGATCACCTTTACCTGCATTGTAGCGCAGTGTTACCCAGCAATGTTCTTCCACGGCCTGTCAGTTAGATTTAAGTGCACATAGCAGCTAGAATACCTTTTGTAGCATTGTGCCCATTTACAGTTTATCCTGCAAGCAGTTGTCATTATAACTTTCCATAGTTATACAGTCCTGCCTAAAAAAAAAGTATAAACTGCAGTGTGGGATCTTGCCACTTAAATAACCTTTAAACTTGACTTCCTGGTTCATATTTTACCTGTGGCCTGTAGAAGCATGTCCACACCAACACAGCCCGTTGCACTGTAACGCTATACCGCTCTCGTCACTCTGAGTGAGCTGTCAGAGATGTTGGTGGCAGCAGGTGGCTGGCGGTCAAACCAGTGCGATTCCGCCTCTTGTAATTCAAGTTAAGCAGGACTGACTCATTGGTGCTCTTTTGCTGGTCCATACCATTTAAGAACATTGAGATATTGCCAAATTCAAGTATGCTGTCATGCCCAACATGTTCAGGTGTCTTGGTGTTTTTTGATGGCTACCAAGTTAAAATGGTAACGTTCTCATCTAACATTGGAGATTAAATTATGAGCTTCAGACCCGCTGGATGTGAAAACACCCTTGGCACTAGACCTTCTCAGAAATCACATTTTCACAGTTATTTAAATGTAGAATTTAGCAGCATGAAAACATAAAATTTAACTGTTTGATTAATGATACTTAATAGAGTTGCAAATGAAAAGTTCTGTGTTTCTCATGCAGCGTGCTGCAAAAGTATCAGCTCCTCTCACGTTATGGTTTGTAAGCTGTAGGGCAACTTGCCTCCCCTCACGCTCACTAATACAAGATTAAGCTTGTTCAACTCTTAACTCGTAAGCTGCACCACAGCCAGTATCTGGTTGAGACTGCAGAATATTCAGACTTATTTAAATGACCTGGAGGACGCCTGCCATCAAACAATTGCCATTGGCGTAATTCTCAACTGTGTTGTTAGAATTATGACACACCGATTTTGTCAAAGAGTCACTGATATATAAATATTACTGCACGTCGGTTTTAGAGGAAGGATATTGGGGAAAGAACAGATAGAGGGGGGAAAAAAGTCATCTGTGTAACACAACCTAGGGTTTTGTCAACTCACTCAAGAAATTATCACTTTGTTACTGAGTCGTACTGCAGATGGGAAATTATTTTTAATGCAGAAAACGAGGGTGAAATCAAGAAGAAAGATTGATTCCATAACATGTAATTGTCATTATTCAGCAAGACCAGCGTTATTTCTCTTTATGTAGTTCCACCAAACAGCTTCTAGTACCCAAAGGATCCTAAATGTCTGTGGGAAATGCTCTAATGTTTGATGTAAGATACAAGAAATTGCAGCGAAATCATTGAGACCAATTTTTGAAAGTAATTATTGTGATTATAGTTGAACTGATACTGAATTTTTGAGGTGGATTCTGACATTGATATGGATCCTTTTATATGTGTGTTTTTTAAAGAATTGTGATGAAGATACGTAGTGAGAGGGACATTTTACAGTTTCTCGTTACAGACATATACACAGATACAGATATCTTCAATAAGCCAATATCAGCCAATATATCGGCCTGGCTGGTTTATCAGTCTAGCTTTAACTGTGATCAGAACTGAAAATAAAGTCTGCTCTACCATCATCAGTCAGTCCTGGTTCAGCCTCTGTAGAACATCTTGACCAACCATCTGCATGGCTTCATGTTGCTGAACCGTGCTTAAAACTTGAATGTTTTAAGGTATCGGTTTTAACTTGGGGTAGCTTCAAATTAACATCAGATTGAAGAGACACAAATGCAGAAAGTGTTAAGATAATTGAAGGGCAGGAAATTTCTAAAAGGTCGGTGTCCTCCTCCTGCTTTTTGAATCAACAATAGCAGATAGAGTGTAAGCCTCTTAATGCCATGAAGCAGCTGCACTCTATGAAAAGAGTTTTGCTCAAGAGCTCCTCATTCCAGCAGTATGTGGATGTGCTCCCTTTTGAACTCAATTAAACCAAGGATTATCTAATCACAGAGAGCTATCAGGCTCTAATTGGGTACTCAACCACTTGCATGTAAATGAGCCACAGTCTCTAGTGTACCCAGACCCCCAGACTCTGGTGAGACCAAACTTCATGAGGCTTTCCCCTTAATTAAGAGTCTTCATAGATAGGTGCAGTAACATTTGGAAATGTAATACCAAGATGATCTATTGGATATTTCTGAGGTGCGGGTAAATGCTGCTGGGTTTTGCAGTGATTGAGAGTTCCTACATAGACGTGACGTCATCCTTTTTGGAAATTTTCCATGTGTAAATGCAACCATATGATCGTCTCTGTTCTATTTTCATAAGTTTATTATTAAAGTTGTGAATAGTGCTTCGTCTTTCCTCTTTCAGCTGCGAGCAGCCCTCTAGACAGCCCCCGAAATGTGTCGACCAGTGCCTGTCTCAACTTTCCATTTGCCCGAAGGTAAGTCAACACTGCTCTTTTGAATCCTTTTTTCCCTGGAGTGGTATATATATTTTGCCACATCTAAAAGATCTCAAGGGTAGGATTGTATCGAATTATGCAACCTGCCTTGTATTCTATTTGAACAGTTAATAAAACGGACAGCCCTTTGTTTTAGTCTGCAGTTCCCTAATCATTTTTTAGAATGTTTATTGGAAAGAACTATATAATTGTGTTCAAATTATAGGGAATTTTCTAAAACTAAAAGTTAATTTTAAACCAAAGTAAATATTCATTTATTATTCATATATTATTGAAAACCTTATTTTCCATACATATTGAATTGTATGCTTGCCTGCAGACAAATTTTACAGGTCAGTTCAGCTGACCTGCTGTGTACTAAAACACCCTCTAAGTTACACTACAGTAGCAATTATATAAATTAAAGAGTACCTATTTTCCCTATAGATAAAGTCAACTTCTTGGAAGTTATTTTAAAAAAAAAAGAGAGAATTAAAGGGTTGACTTAAAAATTGTTGCTTTAAGGGGCTTTAATTGGAGACTTTCCTTATGCTATTTTGTACATGTACAAATACAGTTTTCAGCCAATAGCAGCACTTATTTAGAGAATGAAGATATCATGAACTGGAAGTACTGGCTGCCATTTATGTATTTATTCATTTGTCTGGCAGGAAGGTCAGGGCACTATATAAATATAAAATTTTTGGATTGGGTTTATCAAATTCAGTTGAGGTTCCCAGAAAGATTTGGGCTGTACTTCACGATAAATTAAAATTACAGGAGCTACAGTCAGTTTGATTCCTGAGTCTGTGTGGCTGCTGTTTGCATTCCCTGGACATTTTAATTTAACAGTGTAAAGCCAAATGAACCACAAAACAACAAACAAAAAAAAAGTAAAATACATAAATCTAATGACCTGAGGGTTTCCTGTGAGATTCAGTGTGTGTGCTGGGACAGAGGCAGACAGTCTGGAAGCTGAAGAGAAACAGCAGCAAGGTGACTGACTCAGCCTGGAGTGTTCTCATAAGCACACACACACACACACACACACACACACACACACACACACACACACACACACACACACACACACACACACACGAACACACCTCCCCCGCCAGGTCCTCTTACAGCTGACTCCTTCTCGGCAGGATGAGTGCATTTAGATAGAGGGTACCCCTGAAGCCCACTCACACATCATTCAGCCTACAAGTGAGGCAGCACCTTGAAGACACCCAACAACAGTCGTTAGAAACTCATGAGCAGTTCAGGCGCTTTGTCCTTTAAAACACGATGGCAACGAGAAAGAAAAATGACACCTGCTCTGAGAAAATTAGTGCTGGCATCAGTGTAAAGCACGTCGTAGCTTACTGTCAAGATTAAAGGTAGTATACATTATAAACATTTATTCCTATTCCTATATATTTAATTAGATTATACATGTTCTAGTTCTAGTGCAGTGAGCCATCAAAGATTACAGCCCTTTACCATCACTTTCATTTGTACAAAACATGGCCCTCATATTTACTCAACACACTGATTAATCAACATCTGATGCTACAGGCAAGCTAACAAAATATTACTACATGATCACCTGCTATACCCGAAGAAAGGGATGAATTCCCACATGCAGTCACTTCCTCAGGCATCCCTCAGCTGCTGTGCTGCAGCAATAGAAGCAAAGCTTGGCTGAACAGTCAGCGGCCCTGTCCGCTGCTGCTTGAAGTTCCGGTTTTTCTCATTTGAATTTTGTTCCAGTCTTTCATGAGACTCCTCAGTTAAAATTCATAATAAGTAAATCAGAAACAGAGTAGATCTTTCTTGATAATAGTTGTTAAAAAGTTGCAGCTTTTTCAGCCTTTAATCATGCTTTCTTAATTGAATTAACTGTTTTTTGTGGACCTTTACTGGTTTTTAACATCACTCTTTAGGCTTGTTTACTAAGACTATCGCCGTAAATACATTTAATTTTGAATGTTATGGCACTGTGGAAGCTTTCATTGAACCTGTGAGTCTCCTGTGGGAATTTGAGTTTGTGTAAAAATGTAATTGTTTCCTCTGCTTGCAAACAACACGCCAAATAGTATCATGACACTTAGCCCCATACTTTGCTGTTGCAAGATCCAAACTGCAGACACTAGTAACAAGATACTTTTGCTGGACATGCTTTGAAGTGAAGATTTGTTTCTGTTATGTAAACTTTATCCTCAAATTAATTTACTTTGGTAGCTACTCCATGCATCTAGACGAATGAAAGCAGACAAGGAAGGAAACATTGTCAGTACTAATCCCTCAGCTGAATGCCAGGGGTCACAGGATCACTTGTTCAAGATTCCCAAAACTCACAGAAACTCTTTATTTCCTTTCCTCTTTCTCTCTGTTGCTGTCGTGATCTCAGTCACTTGGCTCGCGCCGACAGGTAGCTTTCTTTATATATTCTTGCACCATTTCTTTTGGCTTTTCAAGTTTGTGTTTTGTTTATACTGCAAGCTTTTATTTTGTGTCTATATTTGTTATTCTCAAAATTCGCCTGAAAGAAGGTCCTTTTATGGGAAAGTATTGATTGATTTTCTGAAGCATTGCATAAAGCCAAATGCTGAAAAGCTTCTGTGAATAAAATGACACAGAGAGCTGTGTTGTATATGATTTGGGGAAAAAAAGGCATTAATTTCATGCTCTCGTAGTCGCAGAACTCCTACGTCGTCTGTTATGTAAGGAGTTTCACATTTGAAACTCTACACAATACCTATTTTGCTGAGGCTTATGTAACTTGCATGTCCGTTTCTCCCAGAGCTGAGGGCCGGCGATGGTCCCTGGCATCCCTCCCCTCGTCTGGCTATGGAACCAATCCGCCGAGCTCCACTGTCTCGGTAAGTCACCCCAAAAAACACGACTCCGTCCTCCCTGGTAGAGATGTGTTCGCCAGGCAATTCTAACACCTCACTCATCCCAAATAGCACATTCGTTTATGCATAAAGGGACAGCGAATGCCAAGACCGAGATGACACACCACTAATTGTTTTCCTCCATCATCTGCTTGAATGAGTCATTCTCCCATTCTGAGGAACTCTGTGTTATAAGTAACACACACACACAGTCCGTGTGCATGCATGTTAATGCAGAGATGACTTAAGAGAGTATGTGCGTGTCTGTGTCTGTGCATGCGTGTGGTTGTGTGTTAGTTATTAGATAAAATACTGCAAGTGACTTTATTTTATGACAGCCTTTCAACAAAGCATCACAACATCACATATTTGTCATATTAACAATGCGCTGAGATCTTGTTTTTTATTTTTCATTAACATCACATGTGGTATTTCAGTTAACTTACACTGTGATGATTTTTCTGTTTGGTGATTGAAAAGCTGATTTACAGATTGCTATGCACATATTTTTGGAGAGAAAATGTTAAAATATACAGGATCTAAATGTCTAAGATTTTAAAGGAGGTTTTGAGAATGTCATATTATTTTGTATCAAACGTTACTTTAGAATAGAGCTGTAATTGTATTTGTTTACAGAATGATATCGGCACACAGCGTTCAAATGAACGGTGTGCAGTGGGGGGTGCGGGTGCTGAGTCTGTGGTGAAAGTCTGCCATGTGGAGCTATTATAAGGAAGTTTATTGAGTAGACCTGGGCAAAAGCCCAGAGGTCAGTGGGGGACAATAGGGCTCTTCAGTGGCTCTCACTGCCCCTTTTATACTGAGGCATTAGAAAGAGACTTCACAGATGTTGTCCTTCTGGCCGTCTTCTGTTCAGGACACATGGGCTGCAAAATTAAACTGATCGCCGGCAACGTAAACTGTGTCCCGTTCAGTTTGAAAAGAGTTTACTCCTCGCCTCGGTAGCCATGGAAAATAATTTATCTGTGCAAATAATGATGCCTCTGCTGGCTTCATTATCGTTTTGACCATCGCCTGAAAAAAATCCACTCCAATGATTAGCTGGAGAGACGTTAAGTTCTCTTTTGACTACTATTCTAAATTCATACATCCACTAAACATGTGCGCCTCATTGAAATCCGCCACAGGCGTATAATCAGTTGGTCGGGCTTGTGTTGGATTCCTGTTGGCACGGGCTGCACCACGGTGTTGTCGGCATCAACTAGAAAGTAAATATGAATATGTGAGTTGAAAATTCCCAACAGCCAAATGCTGGTTGAAGGTGCAAATGGAGTAATTTAGTATAAACTGTGGCCTTTTATATTTAGTTGTTGAGAAAACTGTCAGTTTCTTGATTTGAGAGGCTTGAATTTGAAGATTTGAAGCAAACTCACTTTACAGGAGCAAAACACAACTTTATTGCTTTTGCCCTTTTCTGACTGCTCTGTTTCAACTTCAGGTTTGCCTGACTTGTCTGAACACATACTTGCGGTCTCTTAAACAGGACTGACATGAAGCAATGTCCTCTTTGCACAAGGAAGTAGCAGGGTTTAATCTTAAATATGACTAACACAAAATGCTACATATAGCACCTTTTTAAATCTGTCCTTGGCTTAACCTTGTCTCACTAATCATGCATTTAGGCAGCTGAGGCTGGATTAGCTCTGTTGGCCTTTAAAGGTGTTAAACTCCGGTATGTCTTGTTCTGACTGTCTGTTCTGTCTCTGCAAGGAGTTTTGAGTCTTTTCAGGTCTGTTTTTAAATAAATGTTTTTTGAAATAAAGATATACAAAATTAGTCAATTGTCAATGATTTATCTTTTTGTATTGATAAAAGGTCTCAGTCAAAACAATCGGTTTATTTTGGGTCTTTTAAAAAAAAAAAAAAAAAAATTTTGTTTTCTGTTGTCCACCAGATATGATGTAAAGGCCCAATATAAACATTGTAGTGTGGTGTTTCTATTTCATATCCTTCAGAATTTACCTGAACAACTATCAGTATTAGCAATCATCATTCAGGTTAATTATCTAAGCAACTACCTGAGGTTGACTGTTGTTTGTGTTTTGGCTAAATCGCCATCGGATAAATGTGAGGATTTGAATCTGGTGAATGTCGGAACAGATAAATTTTGATGACTGATGTATCCATCTTCCCGTCTGCAGTCCTCCTCATCCTCCCAGGAACGTCTTCACCAGCTTCCCTACCAGCCGACACAAGATGAGCTGCACTTCCTTTTCAAACACTTCCGTAGCACAGACAGCATGACCGACGAGGACGGGCGGCCCTCGACAGTCATACGACCTCGGTCTCGGAGCCTCAGGTACCTGATCCTAATTTCACATCCCATCGGAATGAGGTGTTGTTGGCGCATAGATTGTTTTCTTCTATAATGCTACCTATTTATTTTAGGAAAAAAGGTTTATCTTTATAGCTAGTAATAATGTAGAAAGACACGGACTGCACCTTATTGAGGTAAAAACAGAGATATAATTATCCATGTTAACAATGTCACCTCATTTTTAAGGCTTTGCTGACATGGATGAAGGGCTCTTGATTTGTCCACCTGCTTGCAGTCTGTACCCTTTGACGGTTTTTCATTTGAAAGTGAAAAGAGTGGGTCCATGTTTACCCAGCCTCGTCAGCTGTAAAACAAATGTGACACCCACTTTTTCCTTTCGAAGTGTATATAATTATGCCATAGAGCCACTCCGAGATGGCAAAAGTGTTGGTAGGTTACACTTGTGTTCACCAGTTCTACTTTCCCATCAAGCCACCTGTTTATAAACCAGTCTGAACGGAGTCTAAAATGTGTTTTATATTGCCTTTTGGCCTGTCATTAACGTAATGTCAGTCACATTTTATACATATTAAATTCAGCAATCCTTCCAGAGGGATTAACTACCTCTTTGTCGGGGAAAACAACATTTTGGATTTGCACAGCGATTGCATGTTTTCTGCTGTTCATGAGGTCGTTGGTGTCCTTACGTGCTCGTAGCCTGTCAGATGTCAGGATGCCTGTACATCGGTATGACCAAGACAAATTTCATAAGCAAACACAGCATTTGGCATCTCAAGTGCCTCTGATTGATTACACATGCCTGTTGGCCGGCGGGCAGGTGGAGATCTGACTGCAGAGCTGTGTGTGTTTGACAACTTTTGTCTGTTGGCTCTGCTCTGCACTGTTTGTGTGATGCCGGAGTGCTCTGTGTTCTGGCGCCATGGTGTGCCGTGCGTGGGTGTGCTAGCTAACAGAGCGCCTGAGGGATCTAGCTGCTGAACTGTAGTCGAGGGTGGTGGTGGTGTTGGGGGGGGGGGGCTTTATGCAGAGAGCCACGGTGAGCTGCAGCAGTGCGTGTTGGGCAGCAGCCATCCAGTCAAACAGAGGAATCTTTTATGACAAAAAATGGCTTAGGGAGCCTGTTTGCATGTGATAGGTTTTCCCTCCATCTGTTCTGTTTTAAGCTGCATTAAGCCAGATTTTTCTGTAAAAATTCACTTGTCTCATCGGTCTAAATAGTGGTGGTGTTGCAGTAAATGACTAATTGGGTGATGTTGGTGATTCACACATTTTGGCCAGAAGAAACCTCTGCTGTCAGTACATAGACATCTAAAAGAGAAACATCAAAACCTGACAGTGAAATCCACCCTGATTGAGGCTATAGCAGCTTTAGAGCTGCTGAAATCGAATGTTGCTTCACCATACTGCTTTTGGCAGGTTGATATCTAAAGTGTAAGAATAGATATTGACCTCAAAAAACCTCTTTCAGTCAAACCAAAACTATGAGTTGAGAGTTGATGTGTGTATGTCTGGTTGGGCTGAACTGAATTGACTGTTGGTCATTTCTAGATAACTGTGACATAACCACTTTCACACTCCATCCTAATTGATGGCTCAGAGGAGAGTTGAATTGGATTGAGTATTGATAGATGTCAAAATGCACTTTTCATCGATTAAAATATACTAATCTGTTGTGTTGTTTCTGTTGCAGCCCCGGGCGATCGAGCGTTTCTTTCGATAATGAGATAGTCATGATGAACCATGTTTACAGAGAGCGTTTTCCAAAGGTATGTACTTAATATCTGTAAATCAGTATTCTCATTGAAGCCATATTTATGCAGCAAGCACACTGTGCATTGTTGTTTTTCAGTTTGTTGTCCACATATGTTGCGCCAATTTAACAAAACCAAAGTTTGGTTGTTAATTCACGTGAAAGCCAAAAGCATAGTAAAATCTGGAGAGTGTTCGAACCCAGTAGGTAGTTTTTTTGTTTTGTTTTGTTTTTTTTTGATCGAAAACAGAGTACTGAACTGAAACTAAGCTTGAGTTTTGAACAGCATGCATCTCAGCAGGTGGCAAAGTAATTGTTGAATCACTGGTAATGATCAACAACCATATGAATCCACCCACAGAAATATAATGGACATTTGGTGCTGCTAAGAGTAAAAATAATTATTACTGATCCTTTAAATGTCTAAACAGTGTGTTTGTATGTGTGTTTGTGTACTTGTCCTCCCTGCAGGCCACAGCCCAGATGGAGGAGCGCTTGTTGGAGATTGTCACCCACTGCTCTCCAGACAGCTCTCTCCCACTGGCTGACGGAGTGCTGGGTTTCATCCAGCACCAGTTGGTGGAGCTGGTCAGAGACTGTCTGGACAAGTCCCAGAAAGGCCTAGTTACTTCCTGCTACTTCGCTGAGCTGCAGGAAAAGCTGGAGAAGCTGCTACACGAGGTGTGGAAACCTGGAGGGCTGATGTGGAAATTATGGGGGGTCAAAATGGCTTTTCTCGTTGCAAAAAATGATTAAAAAAAGAATGAATAGAATTGTATACTGTAGCTTAACCATCAGCTGATGAGCTCTTACATGTGAACTTTTTAAGCTGGTCGCTTGGATGTGATGAAGTTATGAGAGGGGCTCGTTCGAGGGGGGGGGGTCAAATGTGCAATCAGGCGCGTCACTCAATAACCGTCTGATAGCCAAAGGCACACTCAGTAGATCTGGTAGTGGAAATTATCAGTGATGGTGAGAGGTACTTTTGTCAGAGGTCTTATCTGTGCTGCGATAAAATGTTAGTTTCTATAGCAACCTCTTTCCATGTGCCTCTGCATGCTGTCAGGCAGAAGGCATGGCCGACTAGCTGTACCTCCAGCTGAACTGATAAGTCTGTTCCCATGTAGTGGAACAAATGCTGTCATACTCACACATTACACGCGAGGCTCGTTTTATGTGCTGAGGCCACTTTGTGGAAAACTGCGCGAGGTTTTAGGAATAAAATGGCATTTTAAGACATTTAAATTCTCTAAATGTGATTTGATGTACATAGAGAGAGAAGTTCCTTTCAGCTTGAAAAAGCTGTGACATTTTTCTTTAGAGACTTATAGCCTGGTAGCGCTTGCCTGGGAATTAACCTCTGCTGTATGGAAAGTGACAGCTTTTGTGCTTTTGGGAACAACGATAGAAAAAACTCTTGTGCATTGCCTCCTTTGCTATAAAGCTTTATAAAGAAAAAAAGTTCGACCGAGTGCAGGAGCCTTTTATTTGTTCGTTCTCCAGTGATTGTCTAAATACCTGTCATCTCAGGTGCTTCTCTTAGGTGTGTAAAAGCTCTACTGTTTGACCTTTAACATCATCTAGTTTGTAGTAATGTGAAGACCTTTTACTTCTCACCACGAGAAGTGAAAGTTAAAGAGCACCACCTACAGAAACAGCATCAAGAGAAAAATCTAAAAAAAGAAGTCGCAGTTTGACTGACAGATGGTCTCTTGGAAATGTTAGCATTGAAAATATATACAGTAAAGAGCACTTAGCAGATTTTTAACATTATTTACCTCTTGAATTTGAAGCTTTTATCCAAACTGACTTGACACTAAGTGAGCATGTGAGGATTCTGTGTTTTCAAAAGTTCAGTGGGACACATGGTGGATGGAGGAATCTGCCTTGTGACTTTCTAGTAACAAGACTGTCTCTTTCACACTGCCCCATCGTGACATTCACATAAGAATGTGAGAAGACGTAAACTTGCACGGGTTGAGAAAGACTCTGTCTTAGCCTTTGGGAACTTTGTAGAAAGCTGAAGGAATAGGTTGATATTTTAGAGGCGCTGGTAGGCGGATTTAGTTGCCCATGGGCCGGGCCAGGCTACCTGCTCACACTGTTTCCACTCTTTATGCCAAGCTCAGCTAGCTGGCTGCTGGTTGTAGCCTTATATGTAGTGGACAGATGTGAGTAGTATCGATCTTGTCATGGTCCAGACTGTACATGCAACATGTTTCACTGGTACAGACTGTCACTCCAGCCGTCTAGAGGAAAGGCCGTGGATGATCCAGTGAGACTCCAAGAGAGATGGAGTCTAAAAATTACACCTGGTTTAACGTGATGTTTTCTCTGACGCAGTTCTGTCAGGCAGTGTCTGTTTTCACATTTCTCAGTGACATACCCATCTGCTTTGAACACACATTTATATTTCCTGTCTCAGAACTAAGCAGTGCTCCTGCTAGAATCTTTTTCAGGGGCGGCGGAAGTGGCACCATGTGCATCAAGCCCCCCCCTGTCCCCGATCAATTATTTTTCACTTACGCAACTAAGCCCTGATAACAAAGTAGGTTTACGTGTAGTTTTATATAGTATATTAGAAAACATTGTGTAGACATTATACAAAGAAAATCTTTTAAACATTTTTTTAAATACCTTTCCATGATGCATACATGCCCTCATTTATTACATGTGTCAAAATGTGGTGTATTTACAATTTCATTTTAAGAATTTTAGTTTAATCCCCTAGCACAACAAATTGTGTGAAAACGGAAAGGTTTGCAACAAGTTTTCATAGCTCGATATTTGGTCAGAAGTGTCACGACTTTTCAACTTTTTCAAGATCACCTGTTCCAATATGCCTGTTTTTTCTGATATTAAGTATGATATGTTTCCCCCCCTCTTGAGCATTTTATTAGTTGGTTAGGAGTACTGTATATGGAAACTTTTAAAAAATTTTTTTTTGCTCCTGCTCCCCTGCTGTTTCCCAGGCCTACGAGCGCTCTGAAAGCGAGGAGGTGACCGTCATCACCCAGCTGGTGAGGAAGATCCTCATCATAATCTCTCGGCCGGCTCGTCTCCTCGAGTGTCTGGTAAGCTTAGGAAGAGAAAATCTCTTCCAACCGAAAAATGAGATTACTTTGATTGAAACAGGTTGAAGTCGGTTCACGTTAAAGTAAGACTGAAATAAGATTCTGACCTTTATTATCTCATAGGAAGTGCATTTGTATCACCAGATCATGAAGCCGATGATCTTCGAAGGAGGAAAATATCACTAAATTTTCACTATGCTTCCCCTTCAGTAAATAAAGGTTTCCAGTTACAACTGTTGTTAATGTGGTCTATACATTAGCTTAGTACCTGGGACTTTGTCTCTGCAAAAACACATTCTTGAGGTTTTTAATTTTTTTAATTTTTTTTTATCATAAATGAAATTCCATTCACTTCTATTGTATTGGTGTGGTTATTAACCGATTAGGATAATAATAGGTCATCCAGCTAATGGGATCATTGCTACTAGTAAATCAAAAGCGACTAGACTTGAAGCCTCTTGGACGAGAAGCTGACCATCTTTAAGAATACAGTTGCCTTTGACTTGCGCCACTGATACCTATTAAACACTTGCCTTTGCTGTTTCCTGCTGTGAGGTTCAGTCTGTCAGGATAATGGCTTCAGCCACTTCCCATTAATGAGACTTGGATGCTGTTGACAGGAGTTTGATCCGGAAGAGTTTTATCACTTACTCGAGGCAGCAGAGGGTCACGCTAAAGTGGGCCAGGGAATCAAGACGGACATCCCGCGATACATCATCAGCCAGCTTGGTCTGACAAGGGACCCATTGGAAGGTAAAGGGACTCTGTGTTATAAAGCAAAGCCTAATGGTCATTCACACTGAAACCCGAGGTGTTCCAGTTCCCTCACATGTGGCTCTGGTCTGTTGTTTTTCAATTGTAACTCTTGTGAACAGGGAAAAACCCAGTGAGTCATTTATTTTTACCAGTGTGGATGTCATGGCTGGGTGCTATAAAACTGATTCGAGAGGCATCCATCATACTTGCAGGTTGTAAATAAACGCTCAAATGACAGTTTGTTAGTATTGCAACGGCAATGAGAAAATCATAAATCATTTGCCTGAGACAATTGTTACAGCTCTGTCGCCATGGGGGACAGTGTGATTGAACAGCGGAAAACAAAGCCGAGTTCTTTTGTGTGTTTTCCCTCTCTCAGATGTAACCAGGGGCACGAACTGTAACAGAACTGTGTTTTTAACCAGCTGGATATACTGTATCTTTTATTATAATCGTCACTCTGTGCATATGTCATTTGATGTCACGTCATATTGGATTTGGCTTATGTCCTAGAACAGGCACATATGAACCATCATTTAAAAAAAAAAAAAACAACTGTAGCAGTTCAGACTGAGGAAAGAAGTAATGCACTGTGACTGTAGCTTGAAATTCAGGTTCAGGCAGTCCAAGAAGTTTTTGAATTTCATAAAGTTTTACAGCCACATGACCAGGCTGTAGGAACCAGTTTTTGTAAAGCTGAAAAACATTTACAACACATGACAACCTGCAGATAAAGAAGAATAAAGTTTCTAACTATGTGCGAATATAGTAGAAGAGATGAAGGAGGACAAGTTAATGATGCAAGTTAAAGTTTCTTTGTCGTATTATTATTTAACTCTGTCTTTTATTTCTAGATATGGTACAGCTCGAACAGTATGACTCCAGTCCTTCAGTGTCAGTGGAACCAGAGGCTAATGTGGAGGTAATTTTCAGTGTTTTTATTATTGATTGTGCCCTTTAAAGGAAGAGATTTTCTTAAAACATCTCGTACACATAAAACTTGTTTTAGAGCCACCCCAGAGTGTGACCAAATTTCACATATACGGATTAAATTTGAACACTACATGCCCGGTATTTATACAGGTTTGCCCCCATTATACTTAATGTAGCAGACTGCTGAAAAGGCCCTGAAGCATTAATTATACTGTAATAATCTTACTGATGAATGTTTCTACTGTGTTTCCTTCTTAACTTGCCCATGAACAGCCACTAGCATCATGTTTCTGCGTCCTCTTTTTAGAATAAGGCCCCACAGACGCTGACACCAACTCGCAGGAAACCACTGGAAAGTGATTTTGAGACCATTAAACTCATCAGTAACGGAGCTTATGGGTAAGAGGAAGGTTGTTTTTTTTTTTGGTTTTTTTTGTTAGTTTTAGCTTTCACTGCATTTTCTTTGCATTGTTTATTTGTTTTCTCAAGGATTTGTTGCAAATTTTCCATTTTATTCAACAAAGTGCCACCAAATTTCTGAGATTGAAAATAAGTCAAAAGGCACCTTTGGGTTCTTCACTGGAAATATGTCACCATAGGTTTCCTTGAAAATCCACTGCCAGGAGATCTATGAAACCTTTTCAGCAAACTCCAATTGGCCTTACAGTGTTAGTCTTTATATCCATTCATTACATGTAATTAGCTTGTCAGAAACTAATTTCCTCCTTTTTGATCAAGCATCCAGGATATTGGGGAGGTGGTTTTTCAACTAAGTACTCAGCAGTGTGGTGCCTTATTTTGTGCCTGTAGTTTAATAAAGACAGGGTTTCATGGCTCCTTCAGAACTGTCAGTCCGAACAGAAAACAGGTCACAGACTGCTACAGTTATCCCCATCATGCCCTGTGAGAAAGGCGACAAAATTTCTAAGAGTGCCAAAGTATCATCCTCTCTGACTATAACGGTGGCCCTGGTTTGATCACGACACTGCAAAGTCAACTTCGGGCAGAGACGTCCGGTCTATGCAGTCATGAGTTGAACTAGAATAAGGCAGAGGGAATCTCAAATGTAGTATGAAAACCGGCAAACTATGTTTTCATTGAGAATAACCCCTTAAGGATGGTCTAATGTGGTTTTTGACAGGGCTGTGTATCTGGTCCGCCACAAGGAGACCCGTCAGCGGTTTGCCATGAAAAAGATAAATCGGCAGAACCTGGTTCTGAGGAACCAGATCCAGCAGGCGTTTGTGGAGCGGGACATCCTAACGTTTGCTGAGAACCCCTTTGTTGTCTCCATGTTCTGCTCCTTTGAGACGCGACGTCACCTCTGCATGGTCATGGAGTATGTAGAAGGTAAAGTCAAGAGAGGCTACTATGACTGATGGATTTTAACATTTAAAACATTTAGTTTAGTCTAAAGAAGAGCGGTTTACTTTGAGCGTTAATATGTAGCTGCCATGAATTGCTTGATTTTTTTTTTTTTTGATTTTTTTTTTTTAATATAACAAGCAGCAAATACTGAAAAGTCGTCGAGTCAAATTTGCAGTGTCGATAATGTATGACCAATAGTTTGTGTTCCTCGGACAGTCAATTGGCCACAGCAACGTGGTGACATAAGCTATTAAGGGAAATGGTGAATGAAAATGAGTGTGCATGCCTATGGTGTTAAGGTTTTCTGTTTTTCTTCTTTGTTAAGGTGGAGACTGCGCCAACTTGCTCAAGAACATGGGCCCGCTGCCTGTAGAAATGACAAGGATGTACTTTGCTGAAACAGTCCTGGCCCTGGAGTACCTTCACAACTATGGCATTGTGCATCGGGATCTCAAACCTGACAAGTGAGAACACAAACCACCTCCCACTTCACTCCAGTTTAAGATTTTTGCATTTCTTTGGAAATGTACTTTTCTTTAGGATTCATTACATTAAACATCATTAAATTACTAAAAAGACATAGTCTTTACTATGGTTAGGGCACATAGAGTCCAGATTTCTTTTTTTTCTTTTTTTTTCACTCCTCCTCCTCCTTTTCTGTTTCAATCTGGCTACTTGCATTTGCTTCAAATGTCAAATGCACTTGGAGAAAAACTGCTTATGTCGATGATGGACTTTTTATTCTTTTTTTCCACCCAACAGTTTATTAATTACATCCATGGGCCACATCAAGCTGACGGACTTTGGGTTGTCTAAAATTGGCCTGATGAACATGACCACCAACCTGTACGAGGGTCACATGGAGAAGGATACAAGAGAGTTTGTTGACAAACAGGTGAGACAGTTTCAGATGTGAAAGACAAGACATCTTTATGCATGTAAGAAAAATATCACTAATTTGCAACATCTGTGATTATGGAAGCAGCTGTTTCTGTTTGTCCGTACTCACCTGTGTTGGTTTGCATGTGCAGGTGTGTGGCACTCCAGAGTACATAGCCCCGGAGGTGATCCTCAGACAGGGCTACGGGAAGCCTGTGGACTGGTGGGCGATGGGGATCATCCTCTATGAATTCCTGGTGGGCTGTGTCCCGTTCTTTGGAGACACTCCAGAAGAGCTTTTTGGCCAAGTAGTCAGTGGTGAGTGCTGAAATTGACAGGGAAGCCATCAAAAGAAATAGTTTTACCTGGTTTTTAAAAACTCCAGTAAACAGGCGTGAGAATGAATTTTTAAGTTGGTATCAATGGCACGTATTGCCAAACTTAGAAACAAGTAGCACAGATTAACATTTTCCTAACATAAAATTTTCCCATTGGCACAGATTAAATTTAACAAAATATTACTGCTTCTTACTGTAGAAAAAGTTGTTGAAAATGTTTGATATGTGTAAAGAAAAGGCTGGCAAATAAATTTAAATAAAAGTATTAGTGTCAGCAAGATTGTATATCGATTTCCAAACATGCTGCAATGCCAAACAGTATGCTTAGACTTGTTTTTTTTATCAGTCCATACTCAGTACTATCAGTACTGCTATTATTTGTGATCCTCTGACTGGCTTGTATTTCTGTAATTTGCAGATGAAATAATTTGGCCTGAAGGAGACGATGCTTTACCTGCTGATGCCCAGGACCTGATCACCCGGCTGCTGAGGCAGAGTCCCCTAGACCGACTGGGCACTGGTACTGCTGAGCGTGTTTCCTCCCAACATGAAAATCCAGTAGAAAGCGATTTTTGTAGCAGGAGGGAAATCAAATCAGTGATTTCATCCTCAACATTTTCATACTAAACTTTATAAAGTACTTATAGAAAAGCACAATTTGAAAATGACAGAAGTGAAATTAAGATTTAGAAGTAATGAAATTTGGGGAATAAAGTAGAAACAAATATGAGATGAGACATTTAAAAAAAAAAATGCTTATCACTGAACTTGATCCAGTGTTTAACTGGTGGTGAAAACTGGGTGGTTGCAGGCGGAGCCTCAGAGGTCAAACAGCACCCCTTCTTCCTGGGTTTGGACTGGAATGGACTCCTGCGGCAGAAAGCTGAATTCATCCCTCAGCTGGAGGCGGAGGATGACACCAGCTACTTTGACAGTAGGTTACAGTTGAGATTATATAAAATTTCTTCTAAATAAGTGTTACATGCTGACTTCAGGCTTAAAGAGTTCAAAACACACACAGCACATTGACGAATAAAAACACTACAGACTGTGTTCTCTGCAAATTGAAAAGAAAAAAAAAATCAGACTTTTTTTGTGGGAATTTCTCTGAAATTTGGAGTGCCATTTTCTGTTTCTGTCCGTAGCTCGATCAGAACGCTACCATCATTTGGCATCTGACGAGGATGAGGAAACCAATGACGAAGAGTCTTCCTTGGAAATCAGACAGTTTGCTTCCTGGTCACATCGCTTCAGCAAGGTGAGCACTGCACTCGCTGGATGACAAGAGCTTTGGAGGTTCAAAAAGTGGTCAGCCCTTTGAAAAACGTGTACTAACTTTCAGCATTATTTCTATAGATATTTACAATGTTTACTTAAAGATTCCAATATTTATACGTAAAAGAAATATTCTGTGACAGACTTGGGTAAAATGTGACAATTATCAGGCTGTTCCACCGTGTTAAGCATGATTTTATAAACCCACTATGGCTACAACATGTCCGTACTTGACAGTCACTATGAACATATTAGTCATCAAAAAACTGGCTCAGTGTGCGAAAAAGATGCATGGAAAATAAATCAGTGTATAAAAATAAAATGAACAGCTCCCACTCTAAAGCGGCACAGAAATCACCCATGTCAATTTAATGGTGTTGGGATACATAGTAGAATGGCGGAGCTTCAGCATGGCTGCCTGACAATTCATTGAAATCATCTGAAAGCTCTGAAACACTCAGGCACGCTCTCTGTTTCACAACCTCTCCCTTGTTTTTGATTTTTTTTTTTTTATCTCAGGTTTACAGCAGCACAGAACATCTGGCAACACCTTCCAACCTGAGTTTCTCCTCTGATCGCAGCCACAGTGAGGACAAGGAGGACCGCGGGGACATGGGAGGACTCAATCTCTCCCCAAGCCCAGCAGAGGGCAGCGTGGAGCGCAGACATGCTGGACACATGGCCAGGTCAGCGCAAGTGTCAAATATATCATACTTTATGTCATAACCTCCTTCTATTCCACTTTTGTTTTTTTTCTTTAGGTTGTAGTTCATATTAAGGTTTTTATGTTTCTTTTATTTAGTTTTTTTTCTGCCAAAAAACGTAAGAAATGAATTGCATACAAGCCCTTGGAACATTCCTGCGTATCTGAGTAGAAGCAGCAAACAGTCAAAACACAGTGTTGGTGTGGTGTGATCACTTGGACTCTTGTACCAGTTGATTTACTTGTCCAACTGGTCTTTGGCTGTGTGTAGCCTTCGGCCTCGGGCCTCCTCCAGCTCCTCCCAGTCTGAGAGGAGCACCAGCCCTCTGGTGATGAGCAGCACCCACAGCCTGGAGACGATGCCTCGCTTCGCCCTCTCCACCGATGATGAAGGTAAATCCAGACTGCCAGGTTTTTTATTTATTTATTTATTTTTTTGTTTTTTGTTTTTCTTTACAATTCTGTTCACAACATGTAAATACAGTGAGCGTATTTGCATTTTGTTTACCTTTTTAACCGGTGTTACACGCAGCTGAGGTGGTTGTGTCAAACCTTCGGCGGATCAGGATTCGCAGCAACAGCACTGGGGCCAAGCACTCATCCCCCAAGGACCCGGCCGGCCCGCGACGCTTCGGTAATCAGCTGGAGACACCAGACAGACAGAGGCTTCCCTGTGGGGGGAAGGTTCCCAAGTCAGCCTCTGTCTCAGCCCTGTCTCTCATCATCACTACAGGTACAGAAGGTTATCATCACCTCCTCAAACTCCAGCAGATGACGGATTTAACTTGACAATGATCGTCGATCATCAAAAATCGAAACACAGAACGGAAAGCTGATTTCAAATAAAATGAGAACTAGGTCTCTTATTACACGGACAAAAGCTTGTAAATGTTTGTAAAACTATATTAACTATATTTATTTACATTTAGAATGATAAAAGCTGTGCTTATGAATCTGTCTTTTTACCTGCAACTGTATGTGAACATGTCAAATTTATATGGTCAGAAAAATTCACGAAAACGGTCCTGTGTTTGTTGTAGACGACTTTCACGGCGGCCTCCAGCCCAGTCCCATCTCCCCTCGCTCGCTGTCCTCCAACCCCTCATCTCGTGACTCCTCGCCCAGCCGGGACCTGTCGCTCGGCCCTGGCAGCCTGAGGCCGCCCATCGTCATCCACACCTCTGGGAAAAAGTTTGGCTTCAACCTGCAGGCCATCCGCGTCTACATGGGAGACAGCGACGTCTACACGGTGCATCACATGGCGTCGGTGGGTGTCGCCTCAAGCTTTAAAACTTATCTATCTTACAAGACACGCAGCTTTAATAGTGCTTGTGCGTTTTACATGTCATCCATCCACATCAATTTATTTTTGATGATACTAAACCAGAGGAGAAAGGTATAAAAAGGTGGTTATGTAATGTTAAAATGAAACTCCTCTCCTTACACTCTGTGTTGCTGTTGCTTAACAGAGTGTGGAGGAGGGCAGCCCAGCACACCAGGCAGGTCTCCGCACTGGAGATCTCATCACCCACGTGAACGGAGAGTCTGTCCAAGGCCTGGTCCACCCTGAAATGATAGAACTGCTGCTGAAGGTACAGCGACTTACGACTGCTGTGGCAGGTTGTCACTCTGAAATTCAGTTTTAAGTTGCCTCGTCCTTAGCAGGAATTACTCATTATTTCATTCCGTTGAAATGCGCAGAGCGGCAGCAAGGTGGCACTTCAGACCATAGCGCTTGAGAACACGTCCATCAAAGTCGGTCCAGCTCGAAAGACCAAACACAAAGGCAAGATGGCTCGTCGCAGCAAGAAGAGCAAGAGGAGGGATAATTACGACAGGTGGGAATCCGAGATTTGGTTTCCACTCACTCTCTGCAGCTCTGCAGTGTTACTCAACACCTCTGTGAGGTTGGAAACTGGTGAATGTCAGAAAAACGAACTTGCAAAACTCAGTAATGTGTCTCCCTCTAGTGTTACACACTGTTAGCGAAGTCTAGTAGCAACTTTTTACGACAGTACTTTGATTACATTCACTGCATGGTTGCATGGCTTGTTCTGTTGCAATGGTGAATATTTTCTGTCAACATATATGTCAGTTCAGCTTTATGTACTTGTTTTACATTCAAGACTTATGTGTTTTAAAAATGTATAGATTTTTATTGTTATTAATAATTTACTTTTTTACCAACAACTTACTTACAAAACGTACATAGATTGGCATAAATTTTATCTTCCCAGATAAACTTTAAGTAGTATGTATTTTTAAATACAGAAAAGTTTGTCTTGACTGTGAAATAATAAAATAGCACTCCATTTAGAAATTCAAGATGCATTTTGATGTTGTGATACTAGCTAGATACACAATATGCTAAGAACATAAAAGGGCCATTAGAACACATAGTGTACCACATGAACTCACTGAACTATCAGAATATCTATATATATATATATAACAGGATATCTGAATCTTCCTCTTCCTCCACTCCAAGGCGACGAAGCATCTTGAAGAAGCTGTCCAAGCAGAGCACTGTGATGCACAGCAGCCGCAGCTTCTCCTCGGGTCTCCATCACTCGGTTTCTTCCAGCGAGAGTCTTCCAGGCTCCCCGACGCACAGCCTCTCACCCGGCCCCTCCACACCCTGCCAGAGCCCTGCACCCGACCATCAGGCCTTCGGTGAGTTGAGCATGGCTTTAGGTTTATTGATCTGGAAAGTAAACGGTTATTGTCGGTCAAAATGAAGGATCAGTTGAGGCTTTGCAGTTGCACCATGAATCTTACAACATCCACAGATTGTTGATGGTGGATATTGTGATCATCTTTAATAGCGCTGATTGGGTGCACGTATTGGAAAAATACTGCGCAACGTGTGATGTGCAGCATTTGAAACTTTTTTTTACTTCTTTCCAGAAAATAACTCTCCTCAGAGCACATCTCCCTGCTCCAGCTCTCCCAGTTCTCCCGCCGCGCACATCCGGCCTAGCTCACTCCACGGGCTGGGCTCCAAACTCAGCACGCAGCGCTACACCAAGGTGGGCCGCCGGAAGTCGACCAGCAACATCCCCCCCTCGCCTCTGGCCTGCAACTCCTCCTCATCCTCCACCCAGCCCCTTTCTCCACAGCGCTCTCCCTCCCCGCTACCAGGCTTCGCGAAAAGCCTTCACACTTATCATGGCAAAACCCTGTCACCACCCACCATTGTTAGACACATTGTCCGTCCCCGCAGCGCTGAGCCACCCCGATCTCCTCTGCTGAAGAGAGTGCAGTCAGCTGAGAAGCTGTCCGGAGTGTATCATGCAGATAAGAAGTCGTACGCCCCCCGCAGGCACACGTTGGAAGTGCCGTTTTACGGTGAGGGCGATCTACTGGGTGACTCTGAGGCAGAGGGCGCCTGTGGAGGCTCCTACATCGGGGCCGATCACAGCAGGCTGGGGGGCTACATTGGCAACCAGAGGATGAGGGAGTCTGGGATTGAACGATCTGAGCAGCTGGTTGTGATGAGAAAGCTTAACCTCTCAGAGCGGCGAGACTCCTTTAAGAAGCAGGAGGCGGTGCAGGAGGTGAGCTTTGACGAACCAGAGGAGAAAACCAGCACCACAGATACAGTGACCACCACAGCGCCAGGAGCCCAAACACAACCTGAGCAGCCGCAGCAGCACAGGATGGCCTGGATGATCACTCGACCGCAAACAAGCGAGGGGCTGGAGCTGGACGTGCCGGTGGTGAGGAGGTTCACCCTGGTGCCTCAGATCGCCGTGCAGGGCTCGACGGAGAGCGAGGAGCAGGACGAGTGGGAGCCGTGTTCAGACAGCGAGGAAACCACAGAGAAATCTGAGCTCGATGTCTGTGTCACCTCATCTCAGCAGCAACTGGCAGGACATCCTCTCACTGGCACCAGCTGCAGTCAGGCGGCGGAAACCACTTCCACCTGTCCTCAAGTTGGACCATCAACAGAGAAGACGGAGTGCAGAGAGGAAACTCCACAAAAAGGGCATCTGAGAAAGTGACAGCTCACCACTCTACTCATTTCAACTGCTCGTTTCTTTCCCTTCAAGTCTGTCAAGCGTGACATGCATCACCGCTGAGGGAAAACTCCCAGGTGTTTTTTATTCAGAGCCAGACAAACTGGAAGCCGTAAACTCATTTACAAAACTGTCTGGCTGAAAGAGAGCGGGAGAAGATTTTACTTGAATTTTTTTTTTTTTTTTTTATCGTAAATATTTGCCTCAAGGATTTGCAGACGTTCTGGTTGTATTTATGACATTTGTAAACTATGATGAGTTAGTAACAGGGAAAGGGAGAAGTTCTCATTGATTGTGTAGCCAAGACTCAACATTTTTGTATCCATAAAATGTGTTTGTGTGTCTTTTGACTGGATTTTTTTTTTTTTTTTTTTTTCCCCCCCTAAATGTCTATTTTTAAAATAAATTGTCACGGTACATAGTAATTTGACAATGCTGGGGATAACTGTTGTAGGACCAAAAGGTACAAGAAGTTATTTTAGAAATTGAAGTGTTCGTGTTTTTTCCCTTTTAGTGTCTGTTTAAATTTGAACAGTGCAGCTTCCGGTAGTGTAATACTGCTACAGTATGATCTCGATCTTCGTAAACCTGAGAATGACCTTAAGTTCACACTATGAGCAACATGTGTCATTTTCTGATCAACTGGCTGCCAGACTCTGCAGTTTAATCTACAATATACAACTACAGTAAATGTAAGCATAGTTTGCTTACATTTTTGTGCTACTTTGCTTCGGCCTTCAATAGCACTACTTCCTTCAGAATAAGGGTTAACACAAAAGCTACCAAGCACTAATTAGGCTGCAATACAAAAAACAAAAGCAGTTCAAGCTTGAAAGTTGGACAAAACTGGGAAGCTTTACACAGCTGGAATTCTTCCGTTTAGCACTTGTCAGGCAGAACAATTGTCCATGCATCAGTAATATTGTTGAATTATGGTTCTCTGACAGAAGACAACCATGAAAAGATTAGTTTTGTGGCCCACGTTGCTCTGAAAACTTTATCAAATTTGGGAGAAATAAAAGTACATGTTCCTCCCAGTGTGAATTCATGGTCGCAGCACTGTTTTTCTTAAAAGTGGACCCAGTTATTGCAGGGTAATATCGCATATCCCCCGAGTGTGACTTTCTGACTTTATCTGTTACGTATCAGTCTGTTTTGAAGACATTTTGAAGCCGACTCCAAAAGGGTATTACTGTATGTGCCATGATATTAGCGCAGGGTCCCCTAAGCCATATCTCTGAAGACAGACGTGTCAGTTTAAATCATTTGTGTTGTCATTTCAACTCGAAATGAAGACTTTTCTACGTGTCTCTCCTTCTGCTGGTATCACAGTCTTAACAACATCTCATGAAAAATGAAGTTGAGTATAAAGCTCTGGACGTTGTACACTCTTGTTTGTGGCTACTTGACGTAAGGTTACTGTCATACCGTATCTCAGATAGTTTTTTTTTCTTCCTGCTCACTTTTTGACAAGTGTAAACAAAGACTCAGCATGGCCCTGCGTCTTGCTGTAATAACTCAAAGCATGCATCTTGCAGAAAAAACACCGAGCAGCCAAATCAAGGTCTATGTCTTCTTCAGAGCCTGGAGTGAATCACAGGAATATCTTTTTTTTGTTTGTTAAAAACATTTTGATATTAATTATTTGAACTTACTAAGAGTTACTACACCTTTTAAACCTGGAAAGTGTTGCATCCTCGTGTATTTTTGGAGTCTTTCTTTTCCTGAAACTGCAGCGTTTGTTTTTTCTCATAAGCATGTGAGAGACACCACGCCTAAAATGACCTGTTCCTACTTAATCTACAGTGTAGTGATGTTTACATCGGGGAAAAGTGCACTAACGTATTTTGGCATGTCTTTTATTACTGAATGTGGCAGAGCGACACATCTACATTGAATCCAAACCCAGGGCTTCTTTGAACAAATATTATGTGTTTGTATTGTACAAATATTGATGTATATTTTGATAACAAGGTTGTGTATAATTCCAGATGTGTTGAAGGACATGATAATGCACAATGACAATGAACATTTGTGGCCCCATGATTTTCGGGAAGCCTGACTTGGGGGAATGGGCTGTTTTTAACAAAACGCCTTGTTGGGATTCAGAACAGTATATCCAGCACAGGGTGGATGTACTTCACATTTTTCCACTACAGAAATTGATTTTTTTTTTTTTTTCCGGTTGATTGTCTTATTGTCAGTGGCTGTTGCTGGCTTTTGTACTGACTTTCTCTTGGGTCTTCTGTTTATATAGCATCAGATTGATCAGATTGTTGTTATGTTACTTTAAGCCTCTCTTCCTCCTTAAAATAGTCCTTGAATCTCGTGATGACGACCTCGCAGGATCCTGTCGTTGTGTCAGTGAACAGCAAGGACAGATCCCGGAATGGTTCGGTCATTTTTGCAGTCTGACAATATTGTTGACAACGAACAAACATGATATGTACTCAACAACCATTTTATATCCTGTGGCTGTATATGATGAAACTGCTCTCTTTGATACCATTGAAGAAAACTACACTCATAGGAGTTACATATCTGTTTTTGTTTTGTTTTGAAGAAACAGTTCTTGAGGATTAATTTACCACCAAGCTGAGAATCATTTAGCGAATTTACATGTACCCAAGTAACAGAGTCATCATTGGCTTTTTTGAAGTTACTTGGAGAGAAAAACCCTTTCCTTAGCTGGGAAAAGGGATGAGGGGAAATCTGGTTCTTTTCAAGAAACCTACCGTAGTTTCTTGGATACGGATATATGTGAACTGGTTTATAATGTGGTTTTTAAATGTGCACATCTAAATGAGAAGGATGTCTTACAGGGAAAGTAATGTTGAAGCAGGATGAATATACAGTAGAAATATCATTACAGGTACATTCATGTATGTAAAATAATTAGATACAAGTCAACAAACTAAACTCAAAAAAACTTTAACTACAGATTTAATACTATTTATGCAATTAGACACAGTAGGGGCAAACTTTACTTAAAAAAGGCTACAGTCAAGAATACATTCACTAATACACATATAATATTCCTGTCTTGCTTCTGAAATACGATTCCTGATTACTGTCCAGCTGCATGTGCATCTTTTTACACTGCAATCATACCCAGTTTCTCTGAACAACCTGGTACCTTTTTTTATGTGAATGCAAATGTTGCTGTCGCTTTGCTGCTCTCCACCGGTTGAAAGTCTCGCGTCGCAGCAGTGAGAGGTGGTAGCTTCAACCACTGGAGGTCAGCACAAACAACAATCTCAGCTGGTGTCACACTTCCACCTTTTTACAGAGCAAACTGGCAGGTCAGACTGTTGTACATGCATGTGTTCTCCTGTGGACTCTTCTGTTCGGTGCATGCTGCATGACACAAGCACACATCTGTAAAACTTGATTGCATGGTATACCGGCGTCGTCGCCCTGTACTGTGTTTTCTTGTGCAACAAATAAACTTTGTATTTCTCTTTGACTCTCTTTGGCTCCATTGGTGTTTGAGTTTTATGGATGCTGTGATTGTTTACCACACAGAGAATCTAGTTGAGTCATATACAGTGTTTTTACGCAGCCCAGGTGTGGGCAAAGTAATTAGCTAATATGCAGGCTGTAATAGGTTTTTCGAAAGTGTCTAAACATGTTGCATCATCTCACTCTTCACACTTCAGTCATCTGACAAAGTGAGTCTGCTAATACAGACTATACAGTATATTTACAAGGGACATTGCAATAAATATGTATTTTAGTTAACAGGAACATTAAGATTACTATAGTCAGGATACACACTAAAAGCTACATTTTTCACAGCAGGTTGCCTCAACAACACATTGACAGTCAGTTTAATTAAGTGTTTAATTCATTTTATTTAATTAATTGTGTGACTTCAGATGTTGCAGGTCATTCGTTTCTGATCCTATTGAGACTCGCTGAATGAATAAAGTTTAATTAACTAACTGTATATCGTTCAATGACATATGCTTTAAAATAATACTGATTTGAAAAAACCGAGAGCCAACAATTAAAAGAACCAGCATCTTTAAAAAAAAATAATATTGCATTGAAATATTTTTCCCCCCGAAAGACTAGAATGTTTCCACCTACCTTCTTTAGTGAGTGATCCCTAGAAGCTGACGGCAAATTTGCCTTGAAAATAAATGTATAGTTGTATGCAAAACTTTGGACACCTCTAGGTAAATTGCACATTTTATCTGGGTCTGAAGTGAAAAGAAGTAAATGCAACCCCTGCAACAAACAAACATTAAAAAATGAGCCTTTCTTTGTGTGTTAATGCACTGTTACTTTTTTTATATCATGACCTTAAAAATAGAAAAAAATATTATGATTACTAAATTCACTTTCTTGACTGACTGTAGGACATTTGCATCCAGAATTTGCTGATATTTAGTGGAATCCATTTTTCCATCTATCCGTTCAGTGTTTCCTGTCCCATTGGCTGCCACCCAACCCCAAAGAGTAGTATTTCCACCCTCGTGCGTCACAGATGACAGGTTGTTCTTTTCATTAAATGCTGCTCCTTTTTTGCCCTCTCCAAACACACCCTTGGTGATTGTGGCCAAAGTGTTAAATTTGCAGTCATAGGGGGTTTTACTTTGCCTTCCTGCCCCGCAGACGTGCAGTTTCATCTGAAAATTTTTCTTGGTCGTCCAGATCTTGTCTTGGCCTCCACAGTTCCCCTTAACTGCTATTTCTAAATAACATTTCAGACAGTGGAAACTTCAATCTGGAGGTGCTTTGATATCTTTTTATAGCCTGCACTGCTTTGTGGGCATCCATTAGCTTCATTTTCAGATCCTCGGTCAGTTGCTTAGAGGAGCCCATGGTTGCTGAGTCTCACCACAAGGTTTGAAGAGTTGGAGAATTTATCATCAGCTGTCAGTTCCTAATGACAAATCTTGTCCTGCCTTACAAGTCCTAACAAGTCAATTAAGGACTAATGAGTTAATGGAGAGTGTTTTACAAGTACAGCTTTTGTACATGCCACAATTAATGTTTTAATTTTTCCTATTTTTTTTTTAAGTTCATGAAATAAAAGGTAACAGTGCATTAACATTTGAATGTTTTTATTAATTTCTGATGGCTGCAGGGGTTGTTTTTCACCTCTTTTCACCTCAAAAATCAACAAAACGTATATTCTGCTCAGTGGTGCCCAAATTCTCGCATACTACTGAATTGCTTTGATGCACTCCCGAAGATGCAAATTTCCTGGTAACTGATTCACTTTCATTTCACCAACAGTTGTAGAAGTGAAATAAATGATGTGAAATACATTTTCTAATGCTGCAGTTTCCCCCCCAGGCCTCCAGGGGTCAGCCGCGTGCTGAGAAACTTTATTGCACCGCAGAAGAAGCTTTGTGTCCTTCACAACAGCAAACATGGCCACTGCTACTAAAATCATCCAGAGGCTGCGAAATTTTCTAGCAGGGGTAAGCAACAAAACCGCGGACAGACTTTAAACTGGATCCAGGGTCTACTGTCAACATAACACAAGTTTTATCTCCGGAGGAAACTGTTCGATCAGGACTAATTTAACGGGCAGAAATAGCCAGTTTGTGGTTAGCATGTAAGAGCCAGTAAGAGACTAGCCAGTCGAGCTAGCTGCACGGTTTTGAGCCACATACCGTTCATATAATGAGTCTGTTGATAATTGAATCACTGGTTGGTTTCTTTTTCAGCGGGACCTGCAAACCAAACTTCAGTTGCGATATGAGGAGATCGCAAAGAGGTACGGTTTCAACCATAATTCACCCTCTGAGAGCAATTTTATTGCTTCTGGAAGAATCTATAAATGAATTAATGGTAATATTTAAGCGAGAGATAATCAGGAGTTGTAATTAAAACAGGAACCGCACTGTCACTCGTCAGTGTCTTGCAGAAAAAATGCAGCGGTGGTGTCAGTTGGTTTGAAACCTGGCTGGGCAGGGGCTGTATTTTCTCCCATTTTTGCTACTAAGAATAAGACCTGTTATGGCATATACGGTACTGTGCAACAGTTGTACGCACCGACAATAAAAAAAAACACGCTTTAAAAAAAAAAAAGGTCACAATGAATCGTTTTTATCTATCAATTAATTTCATACAAAGTGAACTAAACAGAAAAAAACCTAAATCAGATCGATATTTGATGTGACCACCCCTTGTCTTTAAAACAGCACCAATTCTCCTAGATACATATTTTTAAAGGTACCTGGCAGTTTGGTTGTTCTGAGCATCTTGGAGAACTTGCCACGGTTGCTGTAGGTTCCTGTGGATTTAGGCTGTCTCTGTGTCTTCTGTCTGGCTTCAGTTAGATACCCGACTGACTCCATGATGTTGAGATCAGGGCTCTGTGAGGGCCAGACTATCTGTTGCAGGACTCCTTGTTCTTCTAGTAATTTAGGACTGATGCCTCCCTGATGGTATTACATGATGAATACGAATCTAAACACCTTTGGTGCCGTGTGTGCCTTGAAAATTTCCATCCTAGCGGCACCTACTACCAGACCAAGCACAATGCTCAACAATCTCCAGTCTTACCAAAGTGATCAAAAAATTACTACTGTAAACGACTGTGCACTGTGCAGTGTTTTGGCATCCAGTAAGCTCCGTTTAAACAAAGCCCCTTGGTTTTTTTTTTTTGGTCAATTTTTAGGGCCTGACAATCCTATCAAAGGTGCTGAATCTGTATGCAGCCTGAGAGAAATTCTGGCACTCTTAGACCATAAAACTAAAAAATATTTTAGGTAATGTTATCACTTGTGGACAGCTTTAAGGAGACTTTATTTTTAAAGCAGATATACAAATAAATTTTGTTTACAATGCTTCTTTTCTGTAGGACACAGCCACCACCCAAACTGCCAGTAGGCCCGAGCCACAAGTACGCCAGCAACTACTACTACACCAGAGACGGACGCAGAGAGTCAGTGCCCGCCACAGTCGTCATGTCTTCCCAGAAGGCTCTCACTGCTGGCAGGTAAATGAGTCAATCAAAGCATTTTCGTGTGCAGTCATAGTTTCTATTATAACCAGGTGAGGACATTTTTCTGATTGTAACATATTGTGAACATCTTAAAAAGCAGAGGAAGCACACCCGCAATAGGGCTGGAAGACAATGAAAATAAATCTAAATGTAGATTCAGACTGACTTCTGCCAGTGATTCACTCACTGACAGAAGAACCGGGACAGGAAGCGCTGTGTTTTTCAGTGACAGCAGACTAATAACATAGCAAAATATTTTCCTAACAACACAATGAATGCAGTATGAGTAAAGCGTGTACTATGTGAAAATCAAACTCAGACTATGTAAATGCAGGTATGTTCATAGCTGGAATAAGTGGAGCTGTTGTGAGATGCGTCGAGCACATCAATTTTTGGGGCATTTTAGCCACGTAAACATTTAAATCAAACGATGGCTGTCTGAGTTTTCTCCACATTTTTGTGATATACATAATAATCCAGCTGTTGAATGAGGCCCACCAAAGGTGTATTATTCTGAATTATTTCAACATGAGCACTTGCCTCCTGCTGTTTCATAAAACGAAGAGACACCACAACATCTGTTTTTCCCTGCTTTCTGAAATCTTCTGTTTGTAGTTCTAGCTCAATCTTTGAGTACCTGTGGCCTTTTTGATCTCTTCTAGCCAAGTTGCGGAAGCCCCAAAGCCTCCAGTTACCCCGGGTGCTGTATATAAAGGGCCATCACTCTCCACAGACCAGCCGTACCTCTGAGCAGCAGGATAAACCATTTCAGCATCAGTAGAATCATTTCTCCATCCAAAGCTGCTGCAGAGGCCTGACCACAGCAAGTGTTGGTTGTATCCTGTACATTAGAAAGTGTTTAATAAAATATATTATATGTTTAAGTATTTTGTCCAACTGGTTATTCTGGTCATATTATGATGCTTTGATTTACTTTTTTTATTTTATTTGAATGTTGATTAAATGTAAAATTGATGTTAAATCGACAGTGTCAACTTTGCGGATAGACTTATTGCCATGTGAAAGATAGCTTGGAAATACTGGGTGCAAAAAGAGCGGAGTAGCAGGGAGGACTTAGTTGATGTGTGCCAATTCTACAGGTGGATCTTCCATGGGGTTGTGGACACAAGAGGTGATTACCTAAAGGCCTTGCTGAACCTGCTCTTCCTCCCAAAAGGAGACAGTCCAGCCTGAGAAAGTCCAAAACTGAATAGGGTATGGGTATACTTGGACAAACAAACCTTTCAATTTCATCACCAGAAAATTGCCCCTAGTTGTCTGACAAAGTGTAAATACAAGTCACAAACTCCCATTACATAAAATAGAATATTAGGGATATTTTGTGCATCACTGTTCTTATTTCATTTCCTTGTATTTGGCACATTAATTATCTAGGGAAACCTCAGAAATGCTTCTTATCTTTTAAGCTGTCTAAGCCTGGATTGTGTTCAATGTAATAACTGAAGAGCTCAGGAACAATGGAAACGTCATACTTTGAACAACTTTGTGAAAAGGAAAACATTTGGGTGTTTCTTTTTGGGATGCATGTATTTGTCAGTGAGGTTAGGGCCTGTACAAGTTGGGTTTGCAGTTTTAGTCTTACACCCCATTCATGTCCAGTGAAACTTTTTGCTACATGAATTGTTTGTTTTTTTTGCAAAATCAAACAGACTTTCCTACATCTGCCAGGTCAGCCTTCAGTCTTAACATTAAAACTCCCGCACACCTACACAGGTGATCTATGTTATTTAAGCTAATTTATCTTCTCAGCACTATGTGAGCACGTACAGACTCTGTGACCGACATCTCAACGACTCTCGCGACTTACACACTTAGTTGATCCAGGTAGACCTCGCTAAAGCTAATCCAGATTGCAGCAGCCCTTCAATAAATCCTCCCCTTCGTGAAGGTAATAATGTTCAGTTTTCATTCAAACTCCTGAAATCCTCATAAATGACCATGACGGTGAATCAAAACAGCTGTTCAACAAAAACTGATTATAACCTTCCTGAAGGGAGGATTCCTTAAAACTGAATGTAAGTCAACTTAAATTCAGCTTCAACCTGGAGGAGGTCTAATCAGCAAATGTGAATGGAAACACCTGTGTAGGTGTGCAGGACGTGAATACACCGATAAGCTATTTGATGACAGAGGGCACTTACACACTTAAAGGTGAGCACCCCATGTAATGTAGGTAATGTATAATATTATGTAGCCTATAATATTTAGCAACAGACTAGAAAAAATTCAACTTTTAAGCAATAGCATGTTCATATTTTAAGGTCATGTTGACCTGTTGGGGAACCACACCTGTTGTTTCAAACCCTTTCCGGCGTTTCTTTGTTTATATGTGTAAAGAAGAAAAAGGGGAAGGGGGGGCTTTTTAGGAACAAACATAATTGAAATCATGACTCATTCAATGAAGGTTTTTTTTTTTTTTTAAAGTACATGAGAAATTGGAAACGTATGTCAAAATTGAAACGTACGTTCAACGACGATGAATGAAAATGAGTGAATTCTGAAACTATTATCTCATTGAAAAGTCAAACGACAAAGAGTGTGCTTTTATTTACAGCTCTTTGGAGATTTGTGTTACTGTCTTTTTATTTTGTTATCATATACTTCGTTAACCTGTTCCCCTTGCCCCGGTTTTTTTTTTTTTTTTTTTAATATGTATTTTGCTTTTCTGGTGTTAATCTCGATGCCCCCTTGTTATCAAGTCGTACATTGTACGTGATTAAATAAAATGTGTTTTAAAAAAACAAAACAAAAAAAACCCCTAACAACTAATCTGTAGGACAAATAAAAAAAATAACTTAGTAGAAATTTCTCATTCACATTTTTTTTTTCCTACTCTACTGCATGTGTGGGCAGCGGCAAGTCTTGCGTCATATTTCTGCGCCGCGTGCAGTGCAGCCGTGTAGGACATCGAGCATGGGACACCTTGGAGGTTTATTAATTCTGGTCGTCCTGGTTTCGTGGCATCACATTCGCGGTAAGATGCTGGATTGACCTGTGCATGTGCGCGTGTGAGAGCTGAGCGATCTGCGTGTGTTCGGCGTTATTTTTGAGGGACGCGAGTTAGGATGAAGTCTGTTTACAGTGCAAACAGACGTCAGGTCGTTGACTTGTGATGTTTTCATAGTTGTATAAATTACGAAATCTGCCAATAGAGAGAGAAAGAGATGAAAACAAAGGGAGAAAAATATCAGATATCACTTACAGCCATTTGTAAGTGTAACTATACAGATCCTCAAGTACAAGTAAAGTAGAGTTAAAACCGTTCAGTTTAGTTTTCCAAGCCCAATGAGTCCAAATCTGATCATTTTTGTTATCGTTAAAGTCACATTTCAGGCAGGTAATCTGTCAACTGATTCTGTACAGTCTGACATCAGAGTCACCGGTGGTAACGGTGATTTCATGGTAAATGAAATATGTTTTTATGCAGCGTTGGTGGTTTTATGACATAAAATGTGATGGAACATGAGTGAAATGAGCAAAACTGCTGTGAAAAAGTACATTTAATCAATTTATTGAATAACTTCAGTCATTTCCTATAGGCTTTATGTCAACACGTGACTTTATCATGCAGTTTGCAAAACAAAACAACTGAACATATCCTTTATTTTTGTTGTTTGGCATATGCTCATTTTTTGTTTGTTTATTAATTCTAACATTTTGTATAAAATGCAACATTTTCAGACTTTGTTATGTATAGAACAATGATCTCCTGGACTAAATTCCAGGTGTTTTCCAGGTGAATTTAGTTGTAATATATAAGTTGTCATGCTTTTTCAGACTTTCCTTCTTGATTAGTTATCTTGTGCACTAACAATAAATCGTGTGTTTGCACGTGTTTCAGGTGCTGCGGGTCACTCTCTGCGCACCTGCCACGAGCAGCTGGAGTTCAGGTGCAGCGACGGTTCGTGCATCCCGAGGCTGACGTTTTGTGACGGACACACAGACTGTGAGGATGGGTCAGACGAGCAACACTGCGGTAAGTACCATGTTGAACGACGCGACCCCATCCCACACACACACACACACACACGCACGCACGCTGGTTTGGATTTCACAAGCTCTTATTTGGCAGCACTAACAAAGCAAAGAAAAAACAAAACTGACAAAAAGGCATTAAGACAGGACATGAAAGAAACACAATGCAGTATAAAAGACAAACTCCATGTAAAAGAGTATAAGTGTGTGTGCATGAAGACTGCACTAAAGTAAACATTACACCATACTTACAATCATTACACATCATACCTAAAACACACACAGCGCTATTAGGGATACAAAAAAGGCGTTATGTCCACACTGACTGTGGACTGTACGGATCAAGGGTGATTGAGTGGTGTTTTTCCAGTCTCCGCTCTGCCGGAGGCATCAAAGTGACACGAATTTTGTCAACGTCAAACAAGTTCAGACAGTCACGGTGATTAAATGTTGTGTTCATATGCCTTTTGACTCCCGGTTTTTGCCTTATTCACCATGCAGTGTTGTGTAATGGAGTTTAAGCCGATTATATCCGCCTCCAAGCAGAGGCGTGGTTAGCTCTGCAGATCCTGAATGACAAATTTTGCCACAAGTTTCATCGGAGAGAAACAAAATCTTGATGGACAGTAAATGCTTATTAATTTCTTAATTCCACAATTTCGTCCATACTTACGCTTTTAAATTTTGTTGCTACAAAGATGTGATGTCATTTTCTTCAAGTGCATGGGAAAATGCCATTGTAGAGTTTTTTTTGTTATAATCCTGTTGCATTCCAGAGGGACTTTAGTGATCAGTGTAACCCATGAGCTGCGAGGTTTGCAATGAAAAACCCCGCAGCAGAAAATATTCGAAAAGGGTTTAATGTGATTTTGTGGCTTACATATAAACATTGTTAATGTGAGTAATGGCAGCAGGTATGACTATTGCCAGCGTTGCTTGGAGGTTGGAGACGCAAGACTTAGACCCGAAAGTCCCTGGTTTGACCGAGATTGACTTTTTTTCTCTTCAGAGGTGCAGGACTAAGCAGCAGCGGACTGTGCTTGTACTGGAAGACAGTGGAAAAAGAGGAAGTGATCTGTTGTCAGTCACAGAACAATCAAACACAGCCCAATACAGTTTAGTCCAGGATTGTATATATTCTTTACTCCAATGATGATACAATAGCATCAACATAGTTGATTTTACCGAGAAATGTTACAATCCAGCATTTCACAAATATGTAATTTATGTAGATAGCCCGTCCACATAGATTTGCCCACACCAAACAGAATTTTTGTCATATTTTTTGATCATTTCTTCAGTTGAGTTCATTCTGGTGTTACTTATTATTTGATGTGCTGCTATAGAACTCGTTCAAACTCTAAACCGCTCACAAGACTGTGAGTGTTTCAGGGTCGTAACCTGTGTTGTGATAACTGTTGTCGTGGTTAAGGAAAACACAGGTTCCCGGCATCCCTGTTCAGATAATAAAAGTTGGTCAAGTGGGCACAACTTTCTGACTTCACATCTTTAGTTTATGGGCAATTACACTTCTCCTTAAGAAAACCGAAATGGCTTCTTCGAGGAGTTGTGTTGGCTTGGTGGTTGGCATTACAGTCACATAAACTGAAGCTTCAGAGTTCAATCCCCGCTAAGCAGTAGCTGCGGCAGCTGCAGCAGGTCCCAACACTCACACACTTTGTCTTCAGAAAACGCGTTCTCTAGTTAATTTTTGTTGCTCTCTCGGAAACTGGATTAAGAGACTTATTACAAAGTGAAATGCTCAATAGAAATCAGATGGATAACATGGAGTTATCCCAGGATGTGAGTACCCTAATGTTTCTGGTAATGTTAGTGGAAAAAAAGCTAATATGTCAAACACTCTATACTGTAAACAGACTCCTTTGTCGAAGTCATTCAGATTGTATTGGTAGTGAAGCCTTTTTGGACTCATAAGGGCTGGACAGGCTTAATTATTGCTGTAACTGCTGTAACGGTGCATATCTGCACGTTTCTTATGCAACCGCGTAGACGAATGCGGTGACGGAAGGGACCAGGACTCCTGCCAGAACTGCTTCTTCTCCTGCGGGCTGTCAGATGTCTGCCTGCCCAGGCACAAGCTGTGTGATGGATGGACAGACTGCAAGGATGGGCGGGATGAGACCCGGGAGTTGTGTGGTCCCAGGCAGTCTCTCCCAATGGCTTCTCCCACATGTGCAGCCTCAGAGTTTCAGTGTGAAGATGGGGAGTGCATCCACCAGGCCTGGAGGTGTGACCGCTCACCCGACTGCTCTGACGGTAGCGATGAGGACAACTGTGGTAAGTGATGTGATTCGACTGTATGTACTTGGAAAATTGGTGAAATTGCCAAAAGGAAAGAAAAATGTAGCATAAGAATAAGTCCCTAATATCTGTCACCACCACCCATTATCATACATTAATTTGGCAGATGCTTTTAGCCAAAACAACTTACATTTTTGGACTAAAGATAAAGGATCCAATTTAGATTTTTCCTACGTATGCTGGGAGTAATTTCGAGATTCAGTGGCTCAAGGATCATTCAACACGTGTACTGGAGATGCCAGGAATAGAACCAACTACCCTATGAATGATAGGCAACCTGCTCCACCAGCTGAGCTAAAGTGCAGGCAAACTGGCTCGAAATGTAATAGTAAGTATATCAAATGTTGCGTTCTAGTAGTACACATGAAGGGACAATTCAAGAGCCAATGGATTAATATGGTGGCTGCAAGCTCGCATCAAACACATGTCGAGGACAGGTCAGATTTTATTAGTTTTTGTGTCCAGAGAGGGTTGAGACTGCCTTCGAATGAGGTGAACTCCAGCGAGTCAGTATAGTCCTTCCATAAAGTCTGGAGACTCACAAGAGACAGATCTAAAAAAAATGATCAAAATTTTTGTCTGATCAACAGCCACATCTTTCGCCCTCCCCACCTGCAGTTCGTAACGTCTGTTAAAAGCCTCTAGTCTCCCAGCCCGAGCCAGGATAACCCTGATGAAATCACAGTAGTGACTGTGTAGTATGGTATACAGTATAGTCCGAATAGTCCTTATCACTACGAATAAACTCACCTTTGTGTGTTAAATCAGTGGATTTCCTCTAAGTATCAGGTCCACTGTACTGTACTGTGTATGGCCAGATACTTTAGTGTACTTTTTCCTCTGGTTTGGGCGAGTCCCCTTAGTTCCCATTAAAAGAAGTCTTATTACTACAGTATACAATAATATTTTAGGCAACAATGTTCTTCCCACTTTGTGGCAACAGTTTGGGGAACCCCCTGTCCTGTTTCAACATGACAGTGCCCCCATGCCGAAAGCCCACGAATCCATGAAGACATGTTTTCCCCTGGTTTGGTTGGCACAGAGCCCTGACCCTCCACCCTGGGTTTCACACGCTCTTCAACTATTTAAATAAGCTTTTCAGTTGAATTATGCTCTTGTGGCTGAATGGGAGCAAATTCCTGCAGCCAGGCTTCAAACTCAAGTGGAAGCTTTTGCAAAGGCAAAAATACTTCCTAAGGTTTGTGAATGAGATGTATCAACAAACACACACAGGTCTAATGTTCAGTTGTCCACATACACAACAGCCAGCAGGGGGAAGTATAGTACCGCATCATAGCATGCAGAGGTTCTTGGTACACACATCCTCATACTCCTCTATTTGTTTACATGTTAACAGGTTCATTAACTAATCTGTTTCTTCTATCAGTGACCAGCAAGAAATGCAACAAAATGACACCGAGTGGGGTCCAAACGTCTCAGATCGCTTCCCTGTTGGCTTGAATGGGAAAGTGGTTTCAGACTTTTGGACCCTACTCGACGTAAATCCTTTATCTTTAGCTTTAGAAACTTATCATTGATTGAGAGCGTAATAAAATTCCCTGGTTGGAGAAAATGTTGTTGCTGAAAATAATTTGATCTTGAAAGTGAGTTATAAAAGCCAAGTCTCAACTGGTGGTCAGGTGATACTTATATTCAGTTCAGAATTACTAAATCAAAGACGACTGTTGTTTGATAAATGCCTCAAGTCGTTGGCTAAGATCGTTTCAGTTCAATTCAATTAAATATAATTTATTCATCCCGCAAGGGGCAATTCGAGGCAGTGAGTCTGCAAACAAAAGTAGAAACAGACAACTCATCCACACACACAAAAACAATTCAAACGTTTAAGAAAGCTGAAATACACAGGGATGCACAACCGAGGCCAGTCCGTAACTGGCCGCCAATGTCTGACACCACAAAGGCACATAGGTTAAAAAAGAGCAGAAGTCAAAATTACTAGTGCATATATCAGTCTATGTATAAGGTAAACATACCATTTCTTGTACTACGGCTATTCACAAATCTAGTGGCTGATGGAATAAATAGAGGAAGTGGGGGGTCTTGATAATCTTATATGCCATTTTCAGGACTTGTTTAGTATTAAGCAGCGCTTACAGATCTTTGTTTTGCCAATGATGTTAGAGCTGAGGTTAACACCTTCCAATTGCTTCATAAACCAAATAATTGCGAAAGCTAAAATACTTTCGATACAAGAGGAATAAAATGTTGTCTGTTTTCTCTGATCTACTCCAAAGCAAACAATACACAGTTGTCTCTGTGTTTCAAAGGAGGAACTTATTTAATTTGTGTGGCATCTCTGATTCTCTGTGTATGGATGAAACAATCAAACAATCCCTAAGGACCTCAATGTTGTCCTTAGTCAAATCTATTGAAGAAATGATTATCTGTTTTAGGAACAGGTTTCTTTTGTTGAATAAGTGGTTGGAACGCAGGAGCCACCAGAACGGGGTTGTAGTAAGTGGCCTGGCATGAGGAAAGAGCTACTAGGAACAAAACCAACTAAATACCTTTTCATCATTATGAAATCCTCCCAAACCCCTTTGTGTTCATGGTGGCCGAGCCCAAAACTGTACACTCCTACAGCAACGTGATATTTTGGGCATGGAGCCTTCTCAGAGCATTTATGTAACATAGTTTTACAGGGTAGGTTGGTTTCTGTTGTTGGCATTGTTTCCAATCAGTCTCATACCCTAAAATAACTGCTGTCTCTGTCTGATCAGTCAGGACTGTTTGAAGTACCCTTAGAGTTTTCTGGTGTGTCACTGTGTTTATTTATTTATACACTTATGAAATAAAATTGATTTAATATAACTCCAATTGAATTTGTAATGAGAGGGAAAAACACACTGAAATGTATCCCTCCAAACAAACTTGAGAAAATAATCATCAGACGGTGTGCTAAAGCGATTTAAACAGAGGATGAAAATTATAGCTACATAGAAGCAATAATTTGACACACACACACACAAAAAGGCTCAAGGTCCAGTTTTTTCCACTTTGCAAAATTCATGCAATTGAAAGCGCTGTTAAAATGCTAGTAGGTGGACCTAATTAAGATTTTTTGTTAAGCGAACAATCACAATTTTGTTAATGTAGCAGTAAAAGGCACAATAAAAGGACGGTAATACTAATAAAATGAAAGGTAAAATAAGATCTAAATATAAATGATAATTTTCGCAAATAATGTAATGTTAATTTATAGTGTCATTTAATTATGACACGTTAATATAGGTATTTAAGAAGGCAGCTGCTTCTGTTTGGATCCAAACATCATCCCACATCCTGTAGCTGGGTAAACTCCATCTGCTGAAGAAGATCATGTGATATGATGGAAATCTCTAGAACTGATACCAAATGAACTTTGTGGCATTTTTTTTTTTTTTTCCTCAACTGTTGTTTCCAAGGTCAAGAACCTCATCATGCTTTCCGTTCTAATGTCCAGCGAAACACTATTTCACTTATGTGAAATATCTCAAACTCTTTTTTTTTTCCCGGGTAGATTAAAGACATGAACATCGTCAAGGAATAAAATGTTCTGCATTATCAACATGTAGATATACCAGCTGCTTTCTGTTATGAGCTCATCATTGTTTCATGTCACAGTGAAATAATCTCACTCATATGAGCACCATTTGTAATTTGGCACACCATGTTTGTAACTCAAACAATGTGGCACATGTGAACGTGAACAAAGCAGATTCACATATATCGTACTAACAAATACCAGGGTACTTTGTTGTGTGAACTTACTGAGGATGTAGCTTTTGCTCCCGCAGATCAGGACGAGTGTCAGGTCAATAATGGAGGCTGTTCTCATCACTGTGTGGACCAGGAGATGGGTTTCCTCTGCTACTGCCCTGACAACATGAGGCTGCTCGGGGACAGCCAGTGTGAGGGTGAGTGGCAGCCTGATGGAGCATCTTGACTCCTGCTGATGGGCTGCTAAATTGAGTTTTACATCACCAGTTATTAACATTTGTCCTGACCCAAAGCATTTATGTAATGGAGGGCTCTAGCCTTATATTTTTAAGGATGCATTCATTTTTGTGTGTTTTTATATTATTTACATCATAGCTTTGTGAAAGTTTACATACTATATACTAATATAGAATTATGGGATACTCTTAACAGTCCTGAATTTTGTTCAGTGCACAAGGGTTTCAATTTTTTTTTTTTTTTTTTTTTTTTGGTAATTAATTCACCTCTGCACTTCTTGCTATGAAGTAATAGTAAACAGACTTCCATATATTATTAACACAGTACTTGAAACTCGTTTTCAAGTATCCCTTCTTTCATCTAGAGATCGACATGTGCCTGGAGAGAGATTTGTGTGATCAGCTGTGTGTGCACATGAACGGCAGCTTCACCTGTGACTGTCACGAGGGCTACAGCATGAATCCAACAACCAGGGAGTGCAAGGCCAAAGGTGAGAAACAAATGGTTAACTGTAACTGGTAACTAGGCACTGACCACATGAAAGTTTAAGATGGTTCCATTCAGTGGTTCACAGGGATCCCAGACTTGATCTGAGGACTTTCCTGCTTGTAGTTTTTTATTTGTAAGGCATATGGCTAGGTGACAATTTAATATTTTTGTCATGCATCTCATATCACTGTATTCATTTCAGCCATATCACCAAATCAGCCAGCACATTTACCTTCCGTGCAAACTTCTGTTAATAACCAACCTACCGATTTGAAGATTTCCCCCCAGGAAACTCAATTCCAAATCTGTTGGGGAAAAACATCTGCCCAGCTAATGATTGACTAACAAATTGACTGCTGTGAAACTGGCCAAGCAGCAGTGAATTTTTCATGAAACATTTCCTCAGTGTGGGTGATTCAGCTGGTTGTCTCTACTTTATCTAGCTTGTAAAAAAAAAAAAAAAAAAACAAGAAAAAAAACCTCAGGTTTTCTTTTGGGATATGATCAACCCGTGTCACTTATTTAGCTGAAACAGACAGACCCTGTCACATCTTGTCTTACTATTAATTTAGCCATTAGATGACTGATTCATTAAATACATGGCATATTCTGTGTAATATAGCGCCTTGGTTCACTTTCCACTATAATACGCTGGAAGAGATTGTGGCAAACCGGTTTAACCCAAATCCATTACCTATATTCATATCTGTTTTCAGATGATACCGGAAGTGGACAAAATTGTCCAAAATAAATATATTTGAAAATACTTTTGAACCCCAACTTCAAAAGATAAATAAATAAAAGTGACCCTGAACTGAGTGTAAATGGTCCCAGTGGAAATTAGAAGTTGAAATAGAAAGGATGAATTTAGTGGAAAAATACAAGTCAGAATTGCAATGGCCGATCTTGCGGGATTTTCTTTAAAAACTGGAGGTTGTGTATGTATTGTGAGAAGGCCCAGATGAACATAATGTTGGTCTGAAGTGACATTTAAAAAAAAAAAAAAAAAAAAGAGAGAGAGAAAGCATTCTACAAAAAAATGGACCATATTATAATGTGCTGAACAAGAGGCAAAGTGCACCCTGGACGGGCTACCATTTTCTCCCAGGACTATCACATAAAGCCTATAGTTCAGTCTGTGATATTTTTTTTTCCACCATTTGCCTATCCCAGACACATTTTTGAGATCTGAGACAGCAACCCTAGCATTGGCACAGAATCTGTGAACCTGCTCGTCATGAAGTGCTTTCTAGCTCAAGCAGTTCTGAGCTTCATCTTGACCATATTTTGAGCTCTCCCAGACACTCTGACAAGTTTCAAACATGTTTGAGTTTACCTTAGCCAAGAAGAAGTTGTTGCAGTTGGAGCACTTTGGAGATGATACTGAGACAATGCATGTCTTTGGACAGCTCTAGCCTGTCCGTCAAGTTTAATAACGTAGATTTTCCTTACATGATATGTCCCTGATAGCACAATGGATAGAGCCCTCTGTCAAAGTTTGGATTCCAATGAATAGAGATAAAGTCATGGTATTTGAATAAAAATATATTCAATACCTGTTTTGGATTTCACTAGTGACATGTGACTGGTTTTTTTTAAGGTTTGTGCCCAGGTGTGGTGGCATTTTTATGTTCCTGGCAGTCAGGTTGTTGTACTTTAATTTTCCAGTTTAAACTACTTGACTGAGTCCCATGAATTCTTACAATGTTCCCTTGTTGATTTAATATCAGTCAGATTAACCGAGAATATATTTAGATAAATGGCATAAGATAAAGTGTGGTGTGTTTTTTTTTAAATTAAATCCTTCCAGGGAATGCGGCTCAGCTGGTTTTCACCTCTTCTAAAGGAATGCGAAGGATGAGCATCACTGGTACAGAGTACAGGGAACTGGCCCCACATTTACAAGGACCAGGGCCTGTGGCGACATTGGCCTCGAACAGCACACTGTACTGGGCCTGGCAAGCACGAGGTTTCATATACAGGTACCAGAGTGGAGCTGTAGCTGCTGCATCCACCACACACCTCTTCTTTTACCAAAGCCAAGGGGGGGTGCTTGATGTTGGTCAAAAACACAATCGGTGATCCTGAAGTAAACAAATCGGTCACGCCATACCCATCCATTTTCACCACTTACCTGGGACTGAGTAGCCGTGGCAGTAGAATAATCCAGATAGTCCAGACATCCTTTTACCTACCAATGTCCTCCAATTCCTCCTCGAGCGATCCAAAACTATCACCAGGTAAATGGGATATATATATAATCCCTCCACGGTCCTCTGGGTCTTGTCATAGCTGGAAGTGCCTGGAAAACTTCCACAGGGGACATACTTGACAAACAATGGCTGTAAAACATTTGTGGTTTCACATAGCATGAAGACTATGGTGAATTATTAACCATGCTAGTTAACAACTGTTTGATGGATTTGCAGGCAATTTTGTCCACTCATTCATAGTCCCAAGGGGATCAATCCAATTGACTCTGTTGATCCTTTGACCTTTCCTCCAATACCACCAGCAGGTCAAATTTTTCACTTATCCTTCGAAATGTCTCAACATCTACTGGATGGATTGGCACCAAATTTTGTACGGGCATTCCTGGTCCCTAAATGATGAATCCTAAAGACTTTGACTTCAACACTTTCAGTTTCCTGTGAAATTTCATTTGATAACAAACCAATGAATAGGTTGAATAGGTATTTCAAAGTAACTGTTAAGATCAAATTTGTGATCCTTCCCTGTATTATATCGTACCACCAATAATAACATAAAGCACCTAAAAGCTTTCAGATACATTGTCTACCTAATTTTCGAATCTGTTGGAAGACCGTTACCTGACAAAGAAACAGAAACAACTAGTTCTTTGTGCTTTATTGTACTATTTATATGTGGCTGATTGTGTTATGAAATCCTACTTTTTTTTTTTTTCGTTTTCAATGTCTCCGTTTTTGTCCAAAATAAACATGTAATCAATTAGTTTGAAAAATAATCATTAGTAAATGGATGCCTCTGATCCTTTACTGCCAATTAACTTTCTGTGTCCCATTACATATTACACACTACAGCCATCCAGCTTTGTGCTTTAAGCTAAATGCTAGCATCAGTATGCTAACATGCTCACAATGACAATGCCTACATGCTGATGTTTAGTGTATACATAATGTTTAAAATGTTCACCATAGGTGCTTAGTTTAGAATGTTAGCATGCTAAGATCTGCTAATTGGCACTAAACACTTGGGAGGATGGGAATGGCATTAGCTTTTCAAGTATTTGGTCATAAGACAAAGCATTGGACAAGTTGAAATTTTCACCTGATGATGTTGCTAGATGAAAAGTCAGGGGATCAACAAAGTTATTACAATTTATACTGAAGAGGACACAAATTTGTGTACCAAATCTCATGGCAATTAATCCAATGGTGTTTGAAATATTTAACTAAAAAAACAAAAATGTCAACCCGCTTGTGGCACTAGAGGAAAGCTAAGGGGATTGCCACAGTCGGCAGTATTCATTCTCTGGGAAGCATTAATGTCTGTACAAAATTTCAAGTCAATGCTTCGCATAATTCAAGGGATACAGTCTTGATCAAAGTGGTGGATTGACCGACATCACCAACCCTACCGTCATACCTCTAGACCGCAGTTCTTAAGCTGTTTTACATTTGAGTTTACAGTCATAAGGCACAGTCAGGTTTTGAATGGATTGGGCACATCTGAACTTTGAACTCTGAACACCATGTTCTTTTTATGGATTGTGTGTGTTGTATGTTTTCACCCGTGGATGTTTCTCAGGGTCTCGATGTATGGAAAACCACAGGATGCCAAGTTAGTGCTGAAAGTTAAAGGCTCGGTGTCAGGCTTGGCTGTGGACTGGATCCACCAGCTCCTCTACTGGACCAGTGTGGAGAGTGGTTCTGTTAACGTCGGCCTGCTGGACGGTTTGACACAGCGTCAGCTCATCACAGGGCTGGTCAAACCTTCTGCAGTGGCTGTGGATCCTCTCCGAGGGTAGGACAGCACGGGAATTTATATTCTATTTCAATTAATAGTTACCTGAATCATCAAGGAAGTTAAGTGTTTTTCAAAGCATGTCAGCAGGATTAATAAAAGCTTTAGCTGTCATTACACATTGTTGCCTCATGACCTTTTGGTTAAAGATAATGTTTCTTTTAAAGGCTTTTCCCCAGGTTGTCATGAGCTAACACAACACGGCTGTTAAACACAATCATGTATTTACCCAGGGAAAGGCAATATAGCACTACAATACGCACATTAACAGATGAAAGCCCCACACTGAAGATAGCTATGTCTAAAGTGCTGTCCATATATCTCGTGTCAGTGTTAAGAGTGAGAGAGCTGCACATTTTGGATTCATATATTACCAGCCTTTTGTTCTCAACTTTAGTTTATTCACTTTATATATTTGTTCTTTTCTTTGTTAAAGCACTATTTGTTTGCCATAGGGGACAAAAAAGCACAGCATCAACAGTAACTTTGCAAAAACTTTCATGTCCGGTTTTTAATACAGTATGTTTCACAAAAATGAAAAAAAAAAAAAAAAAAACTTAGCTATATTTTGAATGGCTACTTTTGTTTTCTCAGGCTACTCTTCTGGGCTCAATGTGGCAGGTTCCCAAAGATTGAGAGGGCCGGTTTGGACGGCCGGGACATAGTGGCT